>NC_084580.2:1285000-1462500 GCF_033978685.3 Nerophis lumbriciformis
ATCGCGCTAACACTAGCTAGCTAACTAAGGGGGAACCGAATCGATACCAGTTCGGGGAAACCTTATCATAGTAGACCTGCATTTATCCGATAAGACAGCTGTCCGCAAAGCAAAGACTGGCAGCGGACCCTTAAATTGGAAAGACACTGTCCCAGGAGTGCGCCATAAAAGGTGAGTACTAGTTTTAAGTTCATCTCAAACCTCGACTAGCTTGACTTGACAGCAGTGTTGTCATGGTCCAGGTGGCGAAGCCTAATTGTTAAAGACAATGTACGCGTCATAGTGGACACATGACATGATTATTGCGTGTTATTTTAATGCGTTGTTTGGTAGCCCTGCCTGGTGTAAAAATGCTGCCCGCTCGTCACATGAGTCGCCACAGCACAGGAAATAAGACGTGGAATCGAAATGTTCAAGTTCAGTCCAGCTGGTATTCTTTTAAAAAACAAAGCAAAAATGTTTCTACCTAATGCTACATTCTGACAAGTTGGTCTGTTGACATTCCATCATGGTTTATTTACTTTGGCATTGAATGTGCAACTTCTGCAGCTAACTTTGGGGAAACGACTACAAATGTGCGCTACGTTCACTAACTGTTACAAAAAAAAGATACAAATATCGAGGCATTTCCTACCGCTTGTCCCTTTCGAGGTCCAATCTGGCGCCCTAGGCAAGATTTTAGGTGGCGCCCCCCCACATCGGCAGTGAAGTGTATATACTCACAAGAACCCGAATAGCTTTGTCTTTGACCTTTTTTTTTTTACTTACAACTATACCTAATATATAAAGGGGTGGAAAAGTGACGATTACCTGCAGGGCAAACATTAGCTAACCAGAAGGCAATAACAATGTAAACAAAAAACACCTGTTTAAAAGATCTAATACAAACATTTATATGCACGTACAACACTTAGAACTTTTAGCATATCAGTATGTGGAATTAAATTATGGAATGGATTAAGTAAAGAAGTTAAAAATTGTACTGATATGATCCAGTTTAAGAGGTTGTTCAAAATAATAGTGCTTACAGAGTACAAAGAAGAAGAATTATGAGAAATACTTTCAACCTTATTGAAAATAAGATATTCTTCATCTCAGTATGTTAATAATGACTGAATTAATTAATTAATTACATATTACAAAACTGTTGTATACTAATTCATAGATGTTATTTTATTATATAAAAAGGTCAGTAAATGATTCTATATATTTGTAAACGCTTTGAAGTGGGAAAGGGGTAGGATTAAATAAGCTTTGCTTCTTCCTACTCCTTTTCGGACATGATGTAAAGTGAAATGATATGAAATTGTGTGATGTATTATACTGTAAGTGTGTTCATGTTCGAAATAAACTAAAGAAAGAAAGAAATGTCCCTGAGGAATGTAAGGTGGGAGTACTGTAATTACCTAACGTTACATTATTATTTTCCATAACAATTTAGCCCCCTCCACAATATTAACCCGACGTTAAAACAGAACTAGCTATTTATTGATTAGCAATTGCCGAATCATGTAACATTAGCTTAATGCTAAAAAGCCAGGTTACTATCACATTCTGTAACAGACAAATAATTTCATGTAGGCTAACGTTACCTACCTGCTACCTCTGTCTTTTCTCGTTTCTCCTCCTCTTCTTTTCTCTTTTTTCTTCCCTGGGCACCTGACAGTTTTGGCATCTTGTGTTGATTTTTTGATGTGGTGACGTCCAAAAAGAATCATGATACGGGAAGGGAGGGGGGGGGGGGGGGGGGGCGTAATGTTGTAACAAATAATATTTCTATTAAATAGGCTTTACTTTGCATTTTAATTAACGTGGGATTATTTTTTGTATTTAGAAATAATAGTACCAACTTTTTTTATTTATTTTTTTTCTCCAACATTTGTGGCACTGGCGCGGCGCCCCCTGATGGACGGCGCCCTTAGCATTTGCCTATATGGCCTATGCCACGGGCCGGCCCTGCTGGAGCCTACCTATCGCAGCTGCATTCGGGCGGAAGGCAGCGTACACCCTGGAGAAGTCGCCTCATCGCAGGGCCAACACAGACAACATTCACACTCACATTCACACACAAGGGCCAATTTAGTGTTGCCAATCAACCTATCCCCAGGTGCATGCTTTTTTTTTGGAGGTGGGAGGAAGCCGGAGTACCCGAAGGGAACCCACGCAGTCACAGGGAGAACATGCAAACTCCACACAGAAAGATCCAGAGACCGGGATTGAACTCAGGACCAACGTTCCCTCTAAGGTGCGCGCCTGCGCAATTGCGCACTGCTCAAGCGTCCTCTGCGCACAGCAAATATATGCCGCGCACCAAATCAAATCCCATCTGAATTGTAAACAAAATAAACACATTTATTCTGTGTAATTTTGCAATGCAACTCTGAGTGACAGTGACAACAAGCAGCCCTAACGGTGTTTGTCAACACCGTTCAATTGAACACCGTTCAATTATTGTAACATCTATTCGGCCATAACCACACCAAAAACATGAATAAAAAACTTCTATCTCGAAAAACTAGTCATTTTCTGCCGTACAAACCAGGCCAAAACCAGCTTGTCATCTGTCACCAACACGCATACCACTAAACCACTGGTGCGTTTATGGCCACACAAAAAGTCGGACAACTCAAACACCACACAAAGTTACACTATGACTCCTCAGTCATACGTGTGCTTATTGTACTGTCATTTATTATTAATGTTAATGTATTTATATTAATCATGGAATGCTGTTACTAGAGAAAGTTACAGGAATGCACACTTTATCCTATGCTTACATTTCATTGTGCAACATGAGGATGTTTAAGGGCAATTAAATGTGATCTCTGAAAAGGGTACAAATGATTTCCAAAGCAGGACCCCCACCCAGACATATTGTACAATACTAATCCATAGCTTATGAAAAACAAGATTTATTTTATTTTCATTACAAGTGGGCCAAATCACTAATATTACTAAATAATCTCATGAAAATGACTCCTCTCATTTGAGTGTTATTATAAAAGATTGGTTTGGGACAGGTGTGCTGCTGGTATTGCCACGTGTGATGTTGCTCACATGTGCTCCACTGAATGCTCAGGGAGTTTTTGTGTTTGCTCAGACGCATGAACAATTAGAGGGAACATTGCTCAGGACCTTCGTATTGTGAGGCACATGCACTAACCCCTGTGCCACCGACATTCCATCATGGTTTATTTACTTTGTCATTTAATGTGCAAATTCAGTTCAGTTCAATTTCAGTTTCAGTTTATTTCGAACATGCATCACACAATTCCAGTTGTTTTATTACAGCACGTCCGAAAAGGAATAGGAAGAAGCAGAGCTTATTTAATCCTACCCCTTTAAATAAATAATATACCATAGTAAGCATACAAATATTAAATACATAAATAATCTTTGTCTCTTGTTCTGTGTACTTTGTGAACACTTGCAGTTTGAACCGTCTCTTAAATCGAGCCCGGGATTGAACTCAGGGCCTTCGTATTGTGAGGCACATGCACTAACCCCTTGTGCCACCGACATTCCATCATGGTTTATTTACTTTGTCATTTAATGTGCAACTTCAGTTCAGTTCAGTTTCAGTTTATTTCGAACATGCATACAATACAATGTAATGCATCACACAATTCCAGTTGTTTCATTACAGCACATCCGGAAAGGAGTAGGAAGAAGCAGAGCTTATTTAACCCTACCCCTTTAAATAAATAATATACCTTAGTAAGCATACAAATATTAAATGCATAAATAATCTTTGCCTCTTGTTCTGTGTACTTTGTGAACACTTGTAGTTTGAACTGTCTCTTAAATCATATTGGTGCTTTGTTTGATTTCTTTGGTTAATCCGTTCCATTATTCTGCAGCTAACTTGGGGAAACGACTACAAATGTGCGCTTCATTCATTAACTGTTACAAAAAAGATCCATCCATTTTCTACCGCTTGTCCGTTTCCGGGCTGTGGGGGGTGCTGGATCGTACCTCAGCTGCATTCGGGCGGAAGGCGGCGTACACCTTCGACAAGTCTCCACCTCATCGCAGGGCCAACACAGATAGACAGACAACAGTCACAGGGAGAACATGAAAACTCCACACAGAAATATCCCGAGCCCGGGATTGAACTCAGGACCTTCGTATTTTGAGGCAATACAAGTTAAAGGCAAATTAAAGAACTGTGTGGAATACTTTATTTACAATAAATAAATCAACAATCGATTATTGACGTTTACTAATGGATTTGATAATCGTCCATGTTTGAATTGCTATGCATCTAAAAATCGATTATCTCTCCCACCTCTAGCTGCCATTGTATTAATCCTGTAGTATGAACTATTTTGATGTGATAGATTTATAATTATATGCTTTAACTTTACAAGCAATGGCAATAAAAAAAAAAAATCGCATTGCTATCGTAGTACAGTATAGGCTAAATTGTCAATACCGTCATTTAATTGCTCACAAGCTTTAGGGATGGTGCAGGTGTACCTAATGAAGAGTCCACTATGTATAGTATACTGAATGTGTGTGTCAAAGTTCAGTTCAGTTTCAGTTTATTTCGAACATGCATACAATACAATGTAATGCATCACACAATTCCAGTTGTTTCATTACAGCACATCCGAAAAGGAGTAGTAAGAAGCAGAGCTTATTTAATCCTACCCCTTTTCATACCATAGCAATGTTATCCAATTTCCTTGTTCTCTGTAACAGAATAGTGAACAAATAAATAATAAATACATAATATACCATAGTCAGCAAACAAATATTAAATACATAAATAATCTTTGTCTCAATAAAAAAATAAAAATAAAGGAGAAAAAAAAAAGGGTTCAAGATGTTCGTCATAATTTTTGTTCTTTGTACTTTGTGAACACTTGTTTGAACAGTCTCTTAAATTGAATCATATTGGTGCTTTGTTTGATTTCTTTGCTTAATCCATTCCATAATTTAATTCCACATACTGATATACTAAAGTTTTTAAGTGTTGTACGAGCATACAAATGTTTTAAATTAGATTTTCCTCTAAGGTTATATTTCTCCTCTTTTGTTGAGAAGAATTGCTGTACATTCTTGGGTAGCAGGTTATAGTTTGCTTTGTACATCATTTTAGCTGTTTGCAAATTGTGATTTAATAAATAAAGGGTTTGTATGTTCTCTATATCCAACATTATGTATTATTCTAATTGTGGAGTTTGCATGTTCTCCCCGTGACTGCGTGGGTTCCCTCCGGGTACTCCGGCTTCCTCCCACCTCCAAAAACATGCACCTGGGGATACGTTGATTGGCAACACTAAATTGGCCCTAGTGTGTGAATGTGAGTGTGAATGTTGTCTATCTGTGTTGGCCCTGTGATGAGGTGGCGACGTGTCCAGGGTGTACCCCACCTTCCACCCGAATGCAGCTGAGATAGGCTGCAGCACCCCCCGCGACCCCGAAAGGGACAAGCGGTAGAAAATGGATGGATGGATGGTATTGAGCCACCTCACAGACAGGTCCGACCAGTTCCTTTATTTCAGGGCTCTAGTGTTCCAGTTTTGCACACATTGCCATTAATAAATAATAAATAAATGTGGGAATTAATTCAACTGTTTTTTATTACAAATGGACCGTTTTTCAAAGTTGCAAGTAAACAACACTTTTTAGTGAAAGTAAGATAAATATAAAACTGCATCTATATACATAAATTAAAGATGCATCAATAATCGATTTTTAGTTGAATCTTTGCTCCTGAATCGTAATCGAATCGTGAGCTGCCCAAAGTTTCCCACCTCTAATGGTAGCTGTCACTATTTACATCCCAGTACGTAAATGATCACTTGTTTATCCTAATATTATCAAATATTATATCAACTGCAGTGTTGGATTTATGTAACCAAACAGTACATAGTCCACCTTCCAGAATCTCAAAATTTCAGCAATGGTTTTTGCTGCAGTATGCTGTACCATATTAATATCCATTGTATATCTTAATTTGTCCACTGCAAATGACTCAGCACAGAGCCATTATTGTCGAAAAGAGAGGACCATGTGTCTTGCCTACATTCAAGCATAATGGTAGCATCATCATGGTCTGGACTGCTGGGGAGTTGTGTTCCCTTTAGAGGAAACATACATTCCAACATGCACAGTGACATTGAAATACAGAGAATGATCCCCTACCTACATTGGCAGTTTTCCGACATGATAAGGAGCCCAAACATACCTCCAAATTAACAAGTGTCTTGCTGAGGAAGGTGAAGGAGACAGGGTGGTCAAGTATGTCTCCTCCAGGCTTGAACCCAATTCAGCACCTGTGGGGCATCCTCAAGCGGTGCAAAGGTGTGGTCTAGCATCCTTCATCTCTGTGTTGTCACGATTAGTAGGTGTGTTGCGTGCGATTTACTAACACTGAGTGTGCAATTGTAAAGTTTTTGCATGTACTATACAGGGCATCACCACAGAGACACTGTCATTTACTCCACATTAATTTCATCATACCTGTGGCATTTTGCTAAAAAAGCAGCAGACATGTACTACTTTTTATGGGCATTTTAGAAGCAGTCTTACAGTGCAACTAGAATGAAACAAATTGTTTTTATTTTTTTACCGCTGAAGGTGCGCTCATTGGAGAGAGGCTACTTACTCTGCTCAAGATGCAAAAAATGCATACTTGAAGAAGTTTTTCATACATGAAATATTTTAATATATTCTATCTATGTGGGGGAAAAAAGAACGTCATTAAAAAAAATTACTAAAGGACACCAAAACACATCAATTGAATTTGTTTTAATAAGCCCGTTGAATTCTCTAGCAACTATAACATTTTAAAATGATGTTCCTGAATAGACGATATGTCTAATAGTTTTTTGTTTTTTTTCTGACCATCCAAAATGTTGATACTCACACGTAGGACGGAGGATTCTTGTCTGTCCATCGACTGTCTGTGTAGCGCAAGCACTGATCCTGCAGCCGTCTGTGGAACTGTCACTTTGCGCGTTCTTCTCACAAGTGCTAAATAAAATGCAAAATAATGCTTGCAAAACAGTGATGGCTGTTGATAAATCACATTGTGCGTGCTGAATAATTATATTTTCATCTTCTCCTCTCAGTATTGTGGGCGTTTGGATGATCGGCATACATTTTGCATATTAATGAAGACAGAGACGCAAAATTAATTGCATGCCTTATTCTGCTCACTTTTGCATACGATCAGTTTTGCGTGTGCTATCACATTTCAATGCTTTTTAGTACACGCAAACCTTAAGTAAATCAGACCCAAGATGTTTTATGTGTCACACCAACAATGCTACAGTATTTTACTGGATGAACACCAAGCCTTATATTATGGCTTTTGTTATTTTGCAGTGACTCTTTAAAAGAGTCCAGTAATAAGCTCCGTGCTTGAGGATTACAAAAACACAAAACATCCTTTGTTTATATCAGGCTTCATCAGTCCCTCCTTCTTTCCCTATCTGTCACACAGCCTGTTACATCAAATTTCAGGCGACCTTTAAAGATGAAGACCACTGTGAGAAAGTAGGAGGAAGGAGTTATCTACAAGAGTCATGAATCTTCATCAGGTCCTCACAGGGGCAGTTAACCCCGGAGACAATTGTTTCTCTGTAGGGAGCGTCAACAATGTACCATTCACGGTAAGTTACATCATTTACAACAGTTACATTCCACTCTGGCTGACAAATTAATATTGTGTTATGTTATTGTGGTATATTTTTAATAAATAAATCAGAGAGTAGCGGTTCAGTTTAAATGAGAGTCAGGTGAAGTTGACTGATAAATCCATTCCTACAGGGATAATACCAGGATACGTTTAAACAAGAGGACGTTTACACAAGACCACTTTCAACTGACAACATAAAGGGAGGGAGGGGTCCTTTTGGCCATTTGTTTACATAGCAATAGTGTTTTGTTGCCTGAAAATGAATCAGAAGTGTGTTAAGTATGTTGCAAAAGAAAAACGTGACTCCAAACAGGGAAATCATTTTCTAGCTTTTCTGCAAACGAGGCTGAAAGGGGCCCCCATGCTGCCACCCTTACATTTGATTCAACTTTATATACATGTCCCTGCGCATTTTATTTTCTGTGTAGTGACGGGTCATAAGAGAAGTCATAATGATACCTTTCATATAGGACAGGTCTTTTTATCCTTGTGTTGTTGTTTTTTTAAACGGACCAAATAGCAATATACTTTTTAACTTATTTGCGATGCTTGCCTTATTAAAAAGGGAAACTGCACATTTTTTAGAATTTTGCCTATTGAACAATCATTATGAAAGCTGTGACAACTGATATATATGTTTTTGCATTCTAACTTGTAAATAAATGTACATAAAAGTCAGCTTACAAAAAAGGCCCTACATTCCGCTCATAAAACCCCCCAAAAAACATCCAAAAACCACCACAAATACTCCATTTACATTTTGTGACTTGAATATTAACCAAGTAATAGTGATATTGTTATTATAAGTGCTAACACAGACAAACTATTTAGAGCGGCACCGTGATCACAAGCTTGTGTGCCTATATTGACATCGAGTGGTAAGCTGCTTCCTGGCTTTCTTGCTTGTGGAAGTTTATTCTAGATCATAAATCATGCCTCTCACCTGGATAGTAGAAGGATCAGGACATATTCCGACTAACTAGTACACTTTGACAGCCAATTTAGACCCAGAAATGGCTAGAACGACACAAAAAGACACTTGGTTCCACCCCCCTTTTCTTTGCAAGGATTATGAGTCATTCTTCATCTAAACGGGACTATAACAAAATTCTATCAATCTGCATTCTGATGACATCAGACATTGTACTGTAAGTGATGTCTTATCATGTTTGTTGGCTCTCAAAAAAGTCTGCATTAAGTAATAATCAGTGATGTTGTCAAAGAAAAAAGCGAATGTCATAATGCGTTTTTGAAATTAATGCACCGCCTATGCTTAAAATGAGCAAAATACATAAATGTTATTATAAATGTGCCCATTACTACATTACATATATACTAACAGTATGTATATAACATCTTAAAAGGGGAACTGCACGTTTTGGGGAATTTTGCCTATCGTTCACAATCATTATGAGAGACATGACGATGGATGTTATTTAAAATGTTTTATGCATTCTAAATACGAAATACATGCGATCAAAAGTCTGCTTACAATGGAGCCCATGGAAAACGCTCAACTCTGCCTATAAAGTCCTTGAAAAAACATCCAAACCTCTCCATTATAATTTTTTGTACATGATATAAGTATATATGTAATGTAGTAACGGGCACATTTATAATAACAT
Source organism: Nerophis lumbriciformis (assembly GCF_033978685.3). Classification (NCBI taxonomy): domain Eukaryota; kingdom Metazoa; phylum Chordata; class Actinopteri; order Syngnathiformes; family Syngnathidae; genus Nerophis; species Nerophis lumbriciformis. The sequence continues at coordinate 1,294,277 of NC_084580.2, forward strand.
TTAACATTTATGTATTTTGATCATTTTAAGCATACACGGCGCATTCATTTAAAAAAAGCATCACGTTTTCTTTTTTTTAATTCATCACCCGATTATTACTCACTGTAGACTTCATGAGAGCCAAAAAACATAATAAAACATCACTTACTGTATAAGGTCTGCTGTATTTAGGATTCCGGCTGCTGGGATGTTCACATATTCCCGTTTAGATGAAGAATATCTCATAATCATTGCGAAGAAACGGGCTGAGGGGGGAACCACTTGTCGGAGTAGTTCCTCAGCCATCATTTATGATCTACAATAAACTACACAAACTTGTTATCACAGTGTCGCTATAAATAGTTTGTCTGCGTTAAGACTTATAATAACAATATCACTAATACTTAGTACTTTTTGATTGCTTATTCATTGCATTTTATGAGCGGAATTAAGGACCTCCCATTGACTGCACTATAAGTAAACTTTTATTTACGTTTATTTAATATTTAGAATGCATTAAAAAAAAAATCAATCCATCGTCATGTCTTTCGTAATGATTGAGAAGTTCCAAAAAAAAGTGCAGTTCCCCTTTAATGGAGGTGTTTCAGTGTTTTTAAGGGCTTTTATAGGCAGAATACAGTTGATCGACTCTCATAGGCTCCATTGTAAGCAAACTTGATCGGATGTATTTACTATTTAGAATGCTTTAAAAAAAAAGAAGAAGAAAAATATGTGTGCTTCTCCTGCATAACGATTGTGAATAGAAGGCAACATTCCAAAAAAAGTGAAGTTCCCCTTTAAATATATTAAAGGTTGAATCGTAATCCATTCATATGGATGCATGGATTACCATTTGTTTCATTAAATGGAGAAATGGACTGCACTGGTGTACTCCATTATTTCCCTTTTTTTTTAAATTAGTTTTGACTGTGTTTTCTTCAAATATATTAAGATTGTAATACTACTACCCCCAGTGTTTACTGGGGTTTTTCAAACAAATGCAGGCTTGACCGCACAAGCAAGGTTAAGTAATAGAAAATTATCTATGTTCCGTTCCATAGAGTTAGTGGTATTGATTGGTGTGTGATTAAGATTATGGTGCAAAAATAACTTCCCCTTACTACAGGAACTTCTTCTATGTTGTACAAAGCTATGATGATGCAACTTTTATCCCACTACCCGTATCTCAAAGCAAACTCTTAAGATATTGTTCAATAAGAGATCTCAAGGGGAACTTTTTTGTCCCGCTTTCCTTTTGTTAGGAGCCCATATCAGTTGTAACTTATCACACCTATCTGCGTCTCCTCCTCCACTCTAATTGCTCTCAATAGGCCTATGCATCTGGCTGTGACGTGGTCATTTTGAGCAGCGATTTTGAACGACTACAGATCATCCCAGGCGCCAAACATGGCAACATCCAGGTCGGATGCATCGACTGCTCGCTGCAAGGAGGACAGGTAGGGTCCACATCCTTGTGATGATTGTTTCCACTTCACATTTTCAAGCGACATTTCTACACAGTTAACAAAAGCTCTTTTAATCATGTTTTTTTAGTTTAACCACAATATTGCTCATGACCTTATCACAGTGTTCATCACATGCCTCAGTGATAAGAACAAAATAAACATCGCGGTGAGGAAAAGGACAATCAAGGAGAAGCTATGTTCCTTTCATAATGATTTACAAAAATATCCATTGTTGTAAAAACAATAATAGCACACTTCAAAGTTCAGCTTATTTGTAAATGTGATGGTTTGAATTCAACCACCATTTGCAGTCACGGTCTGCAATGTGTTGACCCTGCTGGTGTGAATGTAATAGTTTTGTAATACAGTACATTAAGTATGTATAATTGCTTTCCTGCGTGTTTGGTTGGAAAATTGGCACCTGCAGCTGCTTATAGTCACAGACAGAAATGCCCCTCACAAATACACCAACTGTCAAAAGATTTCTCATACGATTAAATGAAGATGTGTGTCCAAACTTTTGACTGGTGCAATATATGATCTGTGGACTGATTAAATTTGTGAAGTATTTTATGATTGCAAAGCCATGGCAATAATCAGTTTTCATCTTACACTAAAAAAATGACCTTGTTAATAAAGCAGGCAAACTTGAGTGAATTAATTTAAAAAATGTGCTTAAGCACTCATTTATCAGCCACCTCGTGATCTTGAATCCAATTCGGTTGAACCTAAGTCCTTATGAGAAACAAGAAGACAAAATGTTTTGGGGGTTTTTGCATTCTAATTTGTAATAATTGGCTAGTTTTAGATGGCTAGCAATGCAGCTAATGGTAGCAATCCATTCTGCCTCAAAGTCACTTTAAAAATGAATCCAAAACTGCCAACAATACTTAATTTACGTACTGTGACCTGTATAATAACCAAGCTTTAGTGACATTGTTATTGTAAGAGCGAACTCTTTTTTTAGCGTAGTAACTATTCGCCTTGCAACGTTATGCTACGGCATTAGCCGTAAGGTAGCTTCTGCATCAGCAGCTGAATAGCTTTTGAGTTTGTAATGCACAACACAATGTGATAAGACACCAATCTGTACTGACTGAAAAACATGAACAATCATATTACAGTATCTGCTAAGTATTAGCCCACATTGAATGTTTAGTTTGTACACAGCTAGCTCAACAGTGCATGTATTTGTACCAAGTTACTAACAAGCAAGACGTACTGCATGTATCATGGTCAATATTACAGTGACTCACTCGATGGACAGTCGTCCGTTTGGTCCAGCTGGCCAGAGACATTTTTTTCCCCCCGTTTAGTTTGGGCAAGCACGCCATTTATGGCATAGCCTGGCTCTAAGTTCCACATTTGCAGCATCAAATCACGCCGACCTCACTCTCTCGGCTTCCGTCTGCTCCAACGTTTCAGCCTCCCTTTGTCCTTGCTTCTATAACTAGCAGTTCATCAGCTTAAAAAAGATAAGGTTGTGAATCCTCATTTGTCGAAAAATAGTTGTTTATGTTGTCTCTTACCAAGTCTGCCATGATTAGAACAGACTTGAATTGCTTGAAATTCCTACTTCCAGAATTGTTTCTGGAACACACATTTGTTGCCAAAAGTCGGAACATTGCTATGGAGATGGAAATAAATGCGCTGAGCAAATAAGTTCCTGTAATAGATAAAATGACCAAAATACGGTTAATATTATACATATTACATGTTGTTATGAACATGTCTGTTACTACATTATAAATATATATATATATATATATATATATATACACACTTAAAGTGTGTATATAAAACGTTGATGGAAGGCTTTGTGGGCTACAATGCTGACTCCCATTATCCGCATCTTTTAAGCGTTGTTTTATCATCTTTAGAATCCTTAAAAAAAACACGTGTGGTCTTGTCTCTCATAATGATAACAATAGACAAAATTCCAAACAAAGTGCAGTTTCCCTTTAAGGTTGAAGTCAATCTTATGAAGAAACATGGATTTTCCTACAAATATAAAGAAGATTTTCTTAAAATAAGCTATTCTATGTTAAAAAAACACATCCGAGGCCAGATTATTTTAGTTTTAGATTTATGATACCAATATGAATTCATCTCTATTTTAGATAAACATTATGAATGTGAGAGCAAATATCCATGTTAATTGAGGTATCTGTCTAATAGAGTCATTATTGTGCAAATGTGTACGTTTTCATTCCTTTCGACCTTTGCATGTGTATTTATGACTAGCATGACCTTCATTCAGTGTTGCACAGTTTGCATATAATTTGTACAACTCGAAAGACTGCACTGCAAGTCCTGTGCCTTATTATGAGAATGTTGCCTGTTAACATAAACATCACCCATTAAGACTTGTTGAATATTGTCCATCCATCCATCCATTTTCTACCGCTTGTCCCTTTTGGGGTCGTTGAATATTGTGATTATGGAAACACGTAGACTGAATGAATCATTAGTGTGCATGGTAGACAATGTGGTGCTGACTCAACATCAGCTTTTTATAGGCGTGAGGAATTTTTGACTTGTCTAGGGAATTTTTATATTTACTTCCAGCCACGGTAAAGAAGGACTTGCACTGTACTGTATTTAAAAAAATAACAATATCAATAAGTGAGTATATTCAATAAAGTAGTGAATTTAAAAGTGCATGAGTTCTTTTTTTTTAAATCATGGTATTGAATAGACAGGGAATCGTACAAATCCATAGATATCAGTTTGAACAACTGGTATCATGACAACCCTGGGTGACTGTTTAAATAATGAATTGACATCACAATAGCAAATATATATACAGATATGTATATAGAACATTTAAATTAAACACACTGCTATAGTTGCCAGGTTTTCAATACCAGGGTCCCTAATGGCACTAGTTCTAAACACATTAGCATGATCAGCTGTGGCTGTAGTAACCTGCTGAAGTAATTGTTATTATTAATGTTTCCTAATACTCTTTACCTTTTGTCTCCTGGCAGATTGCAGCTTCCTATGGAAGCATGGTATGCATTTTTGAGCCTGTTCAGCATGAGGATCCAAAAGACAAATCTTTGACAGTGAGTAGCCTTTCATTCATAATGTCCAAAATAACTGGTCAGAGCCAATAATCTAACCCAGAATATCCTTGCGGTAGGTAAAACAGAAAAGTTAAGCACATAAAGATGATAAAAATGTAAAATTTACATTTGTATCTAATGACACAATACTATCATTTCATATTTGATTCTTGTTGTGACATCCATGCAGAAGTGTTTTTTTTATGATCGCAATTGGGTCAAGGAAGTACAATAACTGTAAAATACAACATTGCCTCTTTTATTATGGTTATTTATAATTGATGTATTCATTGTGACCGGATCACTTGCGTGTCACAATGTATCTGATAGTATTAGTCTGTTTTTGTTTCCTTTTTGAATAGAAGTTGAACTGCCAGTGGGAGAAGACTGGGCAATTTGTTTTGCAGTCGATAGTGCGCAATCTAGCATGGCATCCCAAAGGTACTTGAACATAAAACATGCTTGACATGAAATACATGCCTTTTTTTATTCTAAATGAGATTTTTTTCAATCGTTTATCAATGCAGGGAGCATGCTATTAACTGGCACCAATTGCCTGCAGTTATGGTCTCATTGTGATGGAGAAAAAGACGCTGAAGCAGGAGAGCTGTCAGAAAGTTGGACGTGCATCTGGCAAAGCAAGTATGTAATGAGGTGTCATTAATTTGTTCCTGCATTTTGCCATTTGGGTATGCCAAAAACAGAAATTCAACTTGTTTGTCCACAGGACCGCCTCTCCTGTGAGTTTAATGAGGTTTTCTCCTGACGGAGAATTCTTTGCTACTGCTGGTCAGGTAAGTTAGCTAAATCATGCTTCATTGATCAATTATAATTTTTAATCAGTATAAAATGTATACAAATACAGTGCATTCCGAAAGTATTCACAGCGCTTCCCTTTTTCCAAATGTTATGTTACAGCCTTATTCCAAAATGGAATTAATTAATTTTTGTTCTCAAAATTCTACACATTCCATAATGACAATGTAAAAAAATATTTTTTTAGAGGTTTTTGCATGTACGTAAGTATTCACAGCCTTTGCCATAAAGCTCAAAAGCGCTGTTTCAACTGATCATCCTTAAGATCAGTGGTCCCCAACCACCGGGCCGCGGCCCGGTACCGGTCCGCGGACCGATTGGGACCGGGCCGCACAAGAAATTAAATTTATTTTTTATTTTTTATTAAATCAACATAAAAAACACAATATATACATTATATATCAATATAGATAAATACAGTCTGTAGGGATACAGTCCGTAAGCACACATGATTGTATTTCTTTATGGAAAAAATAAATAATTGGTCTCCTTAGTTCCTAAACGTTTACAGAGTGTTGTTAAAAGGAGAGGCCATGTAACACAGTGGTAAAAAAAAGCCCCTGTGCCAACTTTTTTGCAATGTGTTGCTGCCATTAAATTCTAAGTTAATAATTATTTGCAAAAAAGTTTCTCAGTTCGAATATTAAATATCATCTTTGCTGTCTTTTCAATTGAATATAAGTTGAAAAGGACTTGCCAATCATTGTACTACAGTGAAGCATGGTGGTGGCGGCGGCAGCTTCATGCCGTAGGGATGTTTTTAAGTGGCGGGAACTGAGTCTAATCAGGATCGAGGGAAAGATGAATGCAGAAATGTACAGAGTCATCCTGGATAAAAACCTGCTTCAGAGCGCTCTTGAACTCGGACTGGGGCGACGGTTCATCTTTCAGTAAGACAACAACTCTCAGCACACAGCCAAGATATCAAAGGAATGGCTTCAGAAAAACACTGTAAATGTATTTTAAGTCGTCCAGCCAGAGCCCAGACTTGAATCCGATCTAACATCTCCAGAGAGATCTGAGAATGGCTGCGCATTGACACTTCCCTTCCAACCTGCTGGAGCTTGAGAAGTGCTGCAAAGAGGAATGGGCGAAACTGCCCAAAGATAGGTGTCCTAAGCTTGTGGCATCGTATTCAAAAAGACTTGAGGCTGTAATCGCTGCCAAAGTATTGAGCAAAGGCTGGGAATACTTATGTACATGTGATTTATGAGTTTTTTTATTTTTAATAAATAAACAAAACGCTGTAAGGGAAAAAAATCAGTCATTTTGGACTATTGTGTGTAGAATTTTGAGGGCAAAAATAAATATCATATTTTAGAATAAGGCACAACAAAATGTGGAAAAAGTAAAGCAATGTGAATACTTTCAGGATGCACTGTACATGACAGTGACAAATTAACTGAGTTTTATTTTTTTACCTTCAGGATGATTGCTTGGTAAAGGTGTGGTACAGCACAAGTAAGTGGAAATGTGGGATATTCAGGCTTTTCAGCCCTTCGGAATCCAGTGTCGACTTCCAGGGAGAGATTGCCTTTTCCTTTGTGTACCTGGCCCATCCACGTTCAGTTATTGGCTTCTCTTGGAGGAAGACCAGCAAATACATGCCACGGTATGCACACGTCTCCTTGTTAATAAGGATGGGTACCGAAACTCGATTCCATAAAGACACTGGTGCTGATGTAAACGATAGTTGCAGACCATAAAAAAAGTAGCTCGGTGATAAATAAATCCAAACTCCGCCACCTGCAACACGTATTAGAAGGTGATTTTATCCAAGTAATGTTGTGTACTTAATGTAGCATCCTGACAGACACACAAGAGTCTGACACTCTTCTTTAAGTTAACAGCAGGCCTCAACAGCTTAGGTCAACAGCTTAATGAACACCTAAAATCAACATTTGAACACAAGCAGGTCTTTTAATACACATAGTCTGTGTTCTGTATTGCTGCTGGTTTTGCTCTCATAATTAAAGGGGAACATTATCACAATTTCAGAAGGGTTAAAATCATTAAAAATCAGTTCCCAGTGGCTTATTTTATTTTTCGAAGTTTTTTTCAAAATTTTACCCATCACGCAATATCCCTAAAAAAAGCTTCAAAGTGCCTGATTTTAACCATTGTTATATACACCCGTCCATTTTCCTGTGACGTCACATAATTTGTTTTGTTTAAAATTAAATTTTATGTTGTGTATGTTGTGGGCAGCACGGTGGGAGAGGGGTTAGTGCGTCTGCCTCACAATACGAAGGTGCTGAGTAGTCTGGGGTTCAATCCCAGGCTCGGGATCTTTCTGTGTGGAGTTTGCATGTTCTCCCCGTGACTGCGTGGGTTCCCTCCGGGTACTCCGGCTTCCTCCCACCTCCAAAAACATGCACCTGGGGATAGGTTGATTGGCAACACTAAATTGGCCCTAGTGTGTGAATGTGAGTGTGAATGTTGTCTGTCTATCTGTGTTGGCCCTGCGATGAGGTGGCGACTTGTCCAGGGTGTACCCCGCCTTCCGCCCGATTGTAGCTGAGATAGGCTCCAGCGCCCCCCGCGACCCCGAAGGGAATAAGCGGTAGAAGATGGATGGATGGATGGATTTTTCTTAGTTATTTTATTTATTTCATCAAACTATTTGAATGACTATTCTGTTCAGCTTACATGTTCCAAAACTCAGTAAAAATATAAAGACACACTTTTTTTTAAACAAAATTTGTATGTTTTCCATTTTTTATGTACCAGTTCAGGCACTGTTTAAGCACCTACATCTTTTCAAAGGAACTGATTTGGCACTATTATCGGTTAAAATGTATACGGTACCCACCCTACTTCTTTATGTACAGAAGTGTAAAACAGATTGCAGCAACCACAATTCAACACATTACATTTGTTACTGTTGTGACAATCCAGCAATGGTTAACACAATAAGAAATCTGCACAACCCATTTCACACAGTAGCATGATCTCAACACTTTTGGCAAGAGGTAGTAGTGACATCAAGTATTGCTAGCTACTTTCAGGCCTACTTATCAGCCTAAACAAAGGGAAAACAGGCTATTAGGCTAAGCTATTTATAGATGCACCAGAACACACATGTGATGTGAGTGTCTTGACTTAGCTTAATCATGTTCCACCTTGAGCACTTGATACTGCATTATTGCTCCACTGTGAGAGATGGTTTAGTACGCTCTAGTTAAAAGACAGATAAATATCCAATTATCTGTTGACTGTTTGCAAAGGTCAACCTACTAAAGAGACAGGGAGAGGTCCACAGTGTTTGACAACAGATCACAAGCATTGGAAAGAAACTACACATCACCACACATTCTTGATTTACTTTAACCTGTTGAAGTTTTAACAGTGCTTGTGTGTTCTCCCATAATTTGGTTGTTATCACAATTGCTGTATTTTTTCAGTACAGTATTATTCATTTAGCTTCACATTCAGTCTCACCAAACTGTGTATTGACCCCCCACACACTGATATTATTTTATGACTTGACCTTTCCTTTCTCTTCACAGTGGTTCAGTGTGTAATGTCCTGCTCACCAGCTGTAAGGACAGCGTGTGTCGGCTTTGGGCGGAGACGCTGTTGCCAGGTGACAGCCTCCTATCTGGTCAGCATAGCAACCAACATGGTGATACTACTAGCTCGTCCAGTATCTGCAATGGGAAGATTCAAGCGCAGGATGTAAGCAAAGACTATGATATTAATCAATTGGTAGGGATTAACAAACTTGTTGCATAAAGCTGCTCTTTCTTTTTCAACGCCATCATAATATTCTGCTTAACAAATGCCACATCTTCACTGCTGCTGGTGTATTTTGTAAAGGTAAATAACAGGCACCAAGTTGTGCCAGTAGCACAACTTGTTCAACTAGAAATCAATTGAGGCATGGCATCTATTCAAATAGACGACTATTTGAGGAAATAGAGTATCAGCAAGACATCTTGTCATTTGTTTGTTTGTCGTCGTGAAAACTGCCGTGTGACACAGTTTCCCAAGTATAGTATCATGCTCTGCTTCACAATGTCACATGTACACGGAATTGGAAGTCAATGAAATGGTTCCCCTCATTGACCAGTAGCTCAGCAGCCCGAGACCTTGACACGAACACCACCATACTTTACAGCAAGACATAATTATCGTATCTTGGTGTTGCCAGCTTTTTAGACAAAGGCTGTGTTCTGACTAATTTTCAGTGGATAGTAACCGGTATACTTCTTTACAAGCTGTACACTGACTACTCTAAAGTGTATCCAAGATTAATTTCTATAGTTTTAACTTTTGAGAAGAAACATTATTACTGAAAGGTGCAATACACTACAGATGATAATAAACAAGCCTACTGTGAGATTTAAACAACATACAAACAAATTAAAGGGGGGCTGTCTAAGTTAACATATGCGATTAATCACAAAAAAATGGTTTCATTAATCTAGTGTAATCACGCTATTTATTTCGACCGCTCAATCATTTTTATCTTTGCTGTGAATAGTTGCTATATGGTCAGTGATAAATTCAATACTTACGCCATTGCAAAGATGAGAGAGGAGACTTCGACTGGTGTGCTTCCAACATGACTTAAGATAGTACTGTTACCAAGTTTTAAGCAAATAAATAGCATGGATTTAATTAAAATAAATTGCATTTGTGTAGAAAAATGTGGATCTTTTCTTAAAGTTAATTTATATTATGCAAGAAAGTAATGTACTGTTATTAATTGCAATAATCAAAGTTCTAAAGTGTGATTAGTCCGATAAAAAAAAAAATATATATATATATATTGTTAAAAGCACGAGTTAAAAGGGAAACATAATTGCCTATCATACGCGAAGAGAAACTTTTGACTTTGTTATGATGTAGATGTTCATCCAGAGAGAATATTGGCTTTCTCTCTGCAGGCTAGTATATAGGGTAGAGTTGCTTTAATAATTGTTTTAGCTAACATTGAACATTAAAATGATGCTCAGGTCACATCCATATATTATGCTTTAAGCAACACCTCTAAGCATACTCTTGTGGAATGATTAATTAAAACTAGACCTGTCCGGAGGACCCACAATGGAAATATTCTCCTGTGGAGTAAATATTAGCTTTCTTACAAAGTCTTGCAAAAAGTTGTGTGAGAAATTACTTTTGTTCATTAGTTTTGTACACAATTCTTCACATTTGCATGATCTCTCACCACACCCATCATTAACTACCCGTTACCTTCATACGGCTTCTTATTGATTCAGTGTAATTGCCTTTTATTTATCTATATCTTCAGCCTCCCTTTCATCGGGATGTTCCACAGCCCTCGCTCAGTGGCTGCTTCCCCCACAATCAAAACCGACACTACAACCACAAAAAGAGCAGCACCAACCTTCCCCATGCCAACGCGCTCTGTCACTTTCATATCGCTGCCAGCATCAACCCTGCCACAGGTTCGACTAAAAAGCCCAGATATCGCAGACCAGTATTAACAAATGTTCTAAATGTGTCTGAGGCGTTTATTATTGTTTGACTCTATTAACATTTTTTCAGACATTCCACTGCTTCCCTCTATATCTTCCCTAAATGCAGTGGAGGATGAGGAACCTGGAGGTTTTTTCACTGTCCATTGGCTTAACAACAAAGAGCTTCATTTAACTTTAGCTATGGAAGTCTTCCTGCAGCAGCTCCGCGGCAACTTGGAGCAACAGAACGAATGCTCCCTGGAAGGTACAGAAATCTATTCAAATTGTTTGGTCCTAAGCCTCCATTTTAAGGAGTATGTTCATTCCAAACTGTTGTACATCCTTCCAGATGCTGACAACAAGGATAATTTTGAAGAAGAAGACGACAGGACAAGCGACTCTCAAAAACCTGATGCCCAGGACCTCCCGCTAACCGCAGTGGAGCACCATGTGGATGTGCTTCTGGGCGAGTGGAACAGAGGAGCGGACATGCTGTTCAGCATCCATCCAATGGATGGCTCCTTGTTGGTCTGGAATGTGGACTGGTTGGATGAATATCATCCCGGAATGTTTAGACAAGCACAGGTAATTGTTAGGCCACGTTAACACATTTATCTTGAAATTGATTATTCATGTTTATCTAGTGTCTCAATAAAAAAAGGTGTTAATTGATCCGACTTCTAAGACTGAACAGTTCTTCTTGTATAGCTTCTAATTTCCGCAATTGGGCGATTATATTTTGATTATATTTAATATCATATTAATTTCACAAACAACTTGATTTGAAATGTGAGAATCTTAAAGTTATAGCTGGCAGACATTGAAAATGTAATTTAAGGTGGACTACCTGTTTTTATTTGATTAGAAATTATGATTTAGGTGCATATTAATAGTTAAATATTCATTAGTTTTTTCTGCTGTAAAATGGAGAAAATATAACATAACATTTTCACTTACATTTTTGAATGATTTATTTATTAATGATGTCATTCGTCCTTGATATTACACATGACTGAACTCTTTTCATTGGTTAGTTTTATTTGGTAATATTTCTCCTTCTCTGTCTGGCAGGTGTCATTTGTGTCTCGTATCCCTGTGGCGTTTCCTGCAGGGGATGCAATCTCCCTCAGTCACAGTGTGGTCATGTATGCTTGCAACAAGAACGTGGACCTGGCCCTCCAGCACGGCAGGCAAAGACCACCTGGAAACACGTTACCCAAATCTGCGCTTATTAGTTATGGCCGTCAAATAAAAGCCGCCTCCAGCAGCAGTCTTCGCCTGAGCATTTTCACCCCTAACGTGCTCATGATCTCCAAGCACGATGATGGCTCCCTTAATCAGTGGGCAGTAAGTTTTGTGGAGGACTCCGCTTTCTCCACTGTGCTCAGTGTGTCTCACAAGTCAAGATACTGTGGTCACCGTTTCCACCTGAACGACCTGGCCTGCCACTCACTTCTGCCTCTGCTCCTTACCACCTCACACCACAATGCGCTGAGGTCCCCCGAGGTGGACAGCATCCTTGCGGCCCCAAAGGTCTTCTCTGGGCTCCCTACTTCCCACGGCTCTCGACCCAGTCGATTGTCTTTGGCTGGGGTTTCACAAGACCCCAATGCTATCTACAGCGAGCTGATATTGTGGAGGGTCGACCCTGTGGGGCCCCTGTCTCTGTCAGGCGGGGTGTCCGAGTTGGCCCGGATCAATTCTCTTCATGCCTCAGCTTTCGACAATGTAGCCTGGCTACCCACACTCATCCCCAGCAGCTGTTTAGGTATGCACATTATTTAGTTCAGTTTCCATGAAATTAATGATTCCATTCTAAGGAAAGATATGTCATTCTGTATGTGCTGCTAGGTGCATATTGTAACTCTCCCAGCGCCTGCTTTGTCGCAAGTGATGGCCACTCACTCAGGCTTTATCAGGCTGTGATTGAAGCCAAGAAACTACTCAGCGAGCTCTCTAATCCTGAGATATCAGTAAGTTTACCACCAGATCTTTCCACAGTGTGCAGGTCCACTCTAAGACAAGTTGAAGTACACAAATCAAATCCATATGTCCCATCGCCTTTAATCCCACACTCATTGTAACACATAAATGTAGCTGGGGATTTTTGCTGCTTAATTTGTGCCCATTTTATATTCAGAAATATGTTGGCGAGGTGTTTAACATTGTCAGTCAGCAGTCCACAGCGAAGCCAGGATGTGTCATTGAGCTGGATGCCGTTACCGACTTTGTAAGTACACATTAAATCAAATAGATATGTTGATAACTTGTCAGTGTGAAGGTTTATTCCACATTACATGAATAGCAGGTTTGTAGCATTGAGCAATTAACAGTAAACTATTAGTTTACTATGAAATGTCAGCCATAAAAAAATGTAAATGCCTCACGTCTTCCGTACGTTCATGTATGTACTGTATGTGTTTGAAATGTTGACACATCATGTGTCTGTGTGTATCTGCTGTGCAGCACATGAAGTGTGACATCTAGTGTCTTGCATCTCAAAGGCTGCTTTTGTCCTCTGCAGCAGGGAAAGGAGACGCAGCTCCTCCATGTGTTTGAGGAGGATCTAATCCTTGGCAATAAAAGACCCAACACAGCGCATGAATTGTTGGATGCATCTCAATGTGGTAAAAGTAATATTACATATATCAAAACTGTATCATGTTGGATGGTATTGTTATACTTTTCTTGCCTCCCGGCAGCACCTAGCAAGCCCACCTTCGCTGCAAGCTTCTTCCTTGTGGTTGTTGAATTAACCCCAAGTGGTCGCTCGCTGCTACAAATGTGGCATCTTCATCTTGCTGCTAAACCCGTCACCATGGGTAAGTACTTTTAATCTGCAAAAGCTCAGCTTCAATACATCAATTCAAAAACAAACAAAGTAAAGAATTGATAATGGGATTGTTTTGTCCTATTTTGTTTGAAAACGTTTGGTAACTTCATTGATTTACACTTCATATGACACTTGGGGCCTGATTTACTAAGATCCAAACACCACATGTGTGCAATCTATAAAATAGCATATACTATTAGTGGCCGTGTTGCGTGTGATCTACTAAGACTGTGTGCAATTGAAAAGTGATGCAAACAGTCTTATTTAAATGAGGATTTTGTGTGTACTATACAGGGCATTACCACCGAGACACTCTGATTTCATTTCAGGTTATCATGCTCCTAAAAAATAATAATACCTGACTTAGTTTTAACACTTTTATTAGTGGGGCTTTCAAGGCTCCAAGGGTCTTACAATTGTGGTGTTTATTTAAAACGGTGCTCAAACCTTTATTATGAATCAACATCAATGTCTTTGTGATTTATTGACCTATTTAAGGTTCCAACTACTTCACATCAAATCCGTGACCGCGAACGGGACAAGCGGTAGAGAAATGGATGGATGGATAGGGGACAAAATATTGCATAGTGTGTTTTTAGTAAAAAAACACACAAAATTTCAAAGTTTGTTTTATGGAAAACCATAAAACAAACTTAGAAAATTTTGACACAAAGGACATACAACACAAAAAAAACCTTTATATTAACAGAGAGATTTGAAGTTGACCTGGATACTTAAGCATTGAAAGTATAAAAAAATAATAGGACTTACTTTTAAGACTTTATAGACTAAAACCCTTTCAGGTCCTGGGACCTTTATCGTTCATAACATTTAGATAATCTCCAAAGCTTATAGATTTTGTCTTTCAAATAGGAAATATTTTAGTAAAATATATTTTATGTGAAAAAAAGAACATCATTAAATAAATACTAATGGACACAAGAATACATTCATTGAATTTGTTTTAATCATCCCCTAAGTCCTCTAGCAGCTATACCATTATTAAATTAAGTTGTCTGTCTATCTGTGTTGGCCCTGCGATGAGGTGGCGACTGCCCCAATGTAGCTGAGATAGGCTCCAGAACCCCCCACGACCCCGAAAAGGACAAGCGGTAGAAAATGGATGGATGGATGGGTTGCTAATTTGACGTTATGCCTAAAATATTTTATTTTTGACCAACCAAAATGTTGACACACACATGTAGGAAGGAGCGTTCTTGTCTGTCCATCGTCTCTTTGCAGCGCTAGCAACGATCCTGCAGCCGTGTGTGGAGTGCGTCAGTTTGCGCGTTCTTCTCATAGGTGCTAGATAAAACGCAAAATAATGCTCGCAAAATGGTGATGAGTGTTGTTGAAACACACTGTGCGTGCTAAATAATTATATTTGCATCTTTTCTTCCCAGTATTGTGGCCGTTTTGATGGTCAGCATTTACTTTGCATACTTATGAAGACAGAGACACAAAATTGATTGCATGCCTTTTTCTGCTCACTTAACAGATGCAATCCACTTTGCACACGCTTAGTAGATCAGCTTTGCGTGTGCTATCAGGTTTGCACATGTTTTAATACACGCAAACCTTTAGTAAATCTGTCCCCTATTAAATATTACCGGTCCCATTTATACTTAGTTTCTTAGTCTCAGATAATCTACAATAGTGTTTTGAAAAATAATTTAGTATTGATGCTGAATTTAGACTACCTGTAATATGCTCTGCTCGTTTACTCAGTCCTAATTTGTTGTTTTCTTACCCACAGAGGAGAAATTCTCGCCCAAAGATGCCCTCACAGATACTTCCACTACCTACTCTCAGTTTAACTTTGATACCTTCGGTTCACCAGTATCTCAAAAGACTAAACCCTGTACATCCAATCTGCAGAGCGCCTGTCGCCTCAGCCTCACCACACATCGGCTCTATAGCCAGGAGTTACCCCTGCCAGCAGGAGTGGAGGCCGTCAGCATTACGCCCTCTGCAGGTGTGCAGATGTGAAAATAACAAAATCCTTCAGCATGCAGTGTTTATTCTATTGCCTTAAATTAAGCTCTTGACTCTCCTGCTAGGTCACCTCAGTGCATCATGTTCCTTGCCAGCTGGCCGTGTACCATACCTCCTTGCTACTTCCTGTTCAGACGGGAAGGTGCGATTCTGGATGTGTAACGTCACGCCATCGGAGACCCCCAGTGGTGACAAGTTGGTGTATCAGTGGGAGGAGTGGCCTCTCCTCGTGGAGGAAAAGGTTCCCAATTGTAGTGCCGTTAGTGTACCGGGTCGTCCCATCCAAGTCAGCTGCTGTCACACAGGGAGGATTGCAGTTGCCTACAGGCAGACAATGACAGACAATCCTCTGAACGCAACACCTCAGCTAAGCTCTCACATGCGGCTGACTTCTCCTCCCACACTAGCTTCCTCACCTTACTTGTACCCCCACTACAGCAACGCCACCCAGCACGTCCCTCCGAACCTGACAGTGCAGCACAGCCCTAGTCTGTCCTCAGACCCTTCTCTAGCAAACAAGAGGGAACAGCTGGTCTACATCAGGATCTTTCAATGCGAGTCCACGGGTGGTTCACAGTGGATCCTAGAGCAAACTATAGTTCTGGACAAAGCAAATCCTGCAGCTAGCTGTGGTTTTAGCAACAGCACAACTCCATGTAGCAACATTAACTTTTCTTTGCCAAATGAGCACTGCTTTGGTTTTTCTCACAAGAGTCTGGTTCATTTAGACTGGGTTTCCCAGGAGGATGGGTCACACATTCTGACAGTTGGCATCGGGACAAAGATTTATATGTACGGCCGTCTCTCTGGCAAGCCTCCCGAACTGAGCCTTTCATCTGATGCCAGTAGAGACCAAAGCTTGTCCAGCCTAGTTCTACTTAGATCTGTCGACCTGGTCTCCTCTGTTGAAGGCTCACTACCCATCCCCGTCTCCCTCTCCTGGGTACGTGATGGCATCTTGGTGGTAGGCATGGACTGTGAGATGCATGTCTACTCCCAGTGGCAGCCCCCAGCACCTGCCAAACCCAATGCAGCCATTGATGCAGACATTTGCAGCAGTGTGTCCTCCATAGTCTCTGCGGTCAGACAAAGCCAGGAGGAGTGTTTCACTCTTGGGCCTCCAACTTCCTTACTGGCTCCTCCTAAAAAGGCCCTTACGAGGTCAATGATGAGCCTGGCTCAGAAACTTAGTGGAAAAAGAACAGCCTATGATCTGCCCTTGGAGATGGAAGATTCTGGACTGTTTGAAGCAGCTCATCAACTCTTTCCCACACTGCCCCAGTACCACCCAGTACAATTACTAGAGCTTATGGATTTGGGGAAGGTTAGTATGATTTTAGTTTATTGTATTCTACTGGAAAACATTGTATTTCTAATTGTACTGTCATGTCTCCAGCAGAGATCTTTGTGTTTATAATAGGACTTGAGATATCCCCATAAAAAGTAAATGAACTAAATCACTTTTTATTACAAAATTGACTGTTTAATGACTGTCATTTGTGTACCTGTGGCCTGTTTAAACATTTGAAAAATTTATTATCACTCTCATGTCTGCTCCACTTTTGAGAGAAGAGGTACTCAGATGGTTGCTTCTGTAGTCTCGCTTTTTCATGATGTCATTAAAGAAAACAACTCTTTCCTCATAAACATGATACCCCGTCTGACCCGATCCTAGCCAGATGAGTCCCACCACTTCAAAGAGGACAGGTTTTTTTAAATTCACAATTAGCTACACGTTAAGTAACGCTTTTTTTTTTTTTGCTGTCACCTAGGTTCGCCGTGCCAAAGCTATTCTTTCCCACCTAGTGAAATGCATTGCTGGAGAAATAGTGGCTCTGAAAGACAATGCCACCAATCCAGAGAAACGCGTCCGCTCTCGGACCATCAGTGCAGGAGGCAGCATGGCCAGGGAACGGAAAATGTTTGGCAAAGAAGAGAACTCCACCCCAGATTATACGGAGATCAGCTCCATTCCTCCTCTACCTCTCTATGCCCTTATCGCAGCCGATGAAGATGCGCCCCCAAAGCCTGGTCAGTATTCACTTTGTGGGTTCACATTATTTGCCTTAATGAATAATAATCTTTAGATGTATTGCCATCACACTAAAAGGCAATCGTCTGGGGAAAAAAAACAAAGACAAAGTTGTTTTATTTTCAATGTACATATAATCCTATAGATTTTTAAATGCACCAAATGTGTTGTCAAGTTGGTTTTACTTAATGTGTCCCTGGGGCTGTGCATCCATAAAGCAGAGCATACACAGAATACACATTTATCTGCCTGTTGGTACTGTAATTCAATTGATCTGTTTTTTGCAGGAGAAGAACATCTTGACTAATTGAGTTTGTCCATCTCGTGTTTTGTCATAGAAAAGGTCGGCAGTGTGAGTGGTGACAGTGGGCATGGATCCAGTCATACGGATGCTTATGATGAGTTATTTCACACACCCAGCATGGTGGACTTGGACACTCTGGAACAAGATGAGCAAGAAGAAACAGGGAACAAGGTCAACCTCTGAGAAAGACTGTTTATTTCTTAGATATTTAGCACGACCAAAGTTCATTGTTGTCTCTTCTCCTGTTTGTAGGTAATCGACCTGTCCCAGTACAGCCCCACATACTTTGGCCCAGAGCACGCCCAGGTTTTGTCCAGTCATCTCCTCCATTCCAGTTTACCAGGCTTAACTCGTATGGAGCAAATGTCTCTCATGGCACTAGCTGACACTATCGCTACCACCAGCACAGACCTGAAAGACAACCAGGGCAAGAGCAAAGGTACTGCAGCTTGACGGAGATACTAGATGCACATGTTCTGTCTATCAATCCATATTGCACAATATGTTTATTCATCATTCACCAACCAGGTGGAGAGACACTGGACGAGTGCGGCCTGAAGTTTTTGCTTGCTGTCAGACTACACACCTTCCTCTCTACCTCTCTCCCGCCAGCACACCGAGCACAGTTGCTACGGCAAGGTAAAGTGGCAGAGTGGCCTTCATTCGACAAGCTGGCTGGCACACCCACAGAAGTTCTAATTGCTCTTCTGGACGCCTCGGCACTCTTTGTTTTCATTTGAATGCCCTTACAAGATTTAATTAATCTCTTAACTAGCAGGACTTCTTTTGACTTCTTCTTCTCCTTGGGCCTCAGAACAGTTACTGCTTAGAGTTAGAGGTGAATAAAAGCTGGGAAGTAAAGTTACTGAAGGCCTGTGTTGTAAACTCTGAACATAAAAGTGTTATTGAGAGATGAGGGCAAGACATAATTTATCAGCCTTAACTACCACGGTAAAGTTACCCTTGAACAGGGCACTACACTCTACAGCTGTAAAAGTCAAAAATCAAGTGTTGTGGCTGTACAGTATGTAACCTTTGCTCATCTGTACTTATTGTACCTTGAAATACAGCAACTTGCTTTGACCGAACGAAACACCATTTTTTTTTGTCTTGTACAGGCCTCTCAACGTGTCACTATGCCTGGGCTTTCCACTCTGAAGCTGAAGAGGAGCTGCTTCACGTGCTACCCTCCCTCCAGAAAGGGGAGCCCACTTGGCCTGAGCTACGCTCTATGGGTGTTGGATGGTGGCTGAGGAGCACCAACAAACTTCGCAAATGCATTGAAAGGGTGAGAAGATCGCCATTGATCATTATTTAAATTGTATAGTTGTTGCTGCTGTTAGATTGATTTTAGTATTTGTGGAGGGAACAGGGCTTGGTTATGAACTACATCCAATAAACAATAATAATCCACAACATTACACTAAAATGGAATATAGAATATATATTTAGAATAGAACAGGATGATTTGACCCAAGTGTTTCCTTTTCTATGTCAGGTTGCTAAGGCCTCCTTTCAGAGAAGTAATGATCCTCTGGATGCTGCCATATTTTACCTAGCAATGAAAAAGAAGGCGGTGGTTTGGGGACTGTACAGGTAACATTTCTGTAATCGTATTCACCCCATGTTATCCTTTATTTGGGACAGATAAGATGGGATTAACTTTTTTTTTAATTCTTATTTTCCAGAGCTCAGAAGAATTCCAAAATGACAGAATTTTTCCACAACAATTTCAGTGAAGACCGATGGCGAAAAGCAGCATTGAAAAATGCATTCTCTCTGCTGGGAAAGCAGCGATTTCATCATTCTGCAGCATTTTTCCTATTAGCTGGCTCCCTGAAGGATGCAGTAGAGGCAAGTGGATCATAAGACTTATAAGGAAGTGTGGCTATGAGTAGGATGACTACAAATGCATTTAGCTATAAGCTGGCAACTACCTACATATCTCAGCTGCAATATTGAGAGAGGCATAGGCATCTTAATCATATCTTCTTTTTAATGGTGAATTTGTGTAGTTTTGGTTCTTACATTAGTATTTTATTTTCTGCACATCAGACATTAACACATAAAAGGCACACTGCTCTTGCTTAACCTTTATTCATGAAGGTTATTTCTGTTGACAATGTCCCCGAAGCAATGACTCATTTTTTTTAATCTGCATAAGTAACTGGTGCTTTATGGAAATGATGTTCATCCAGGCGAAGAGCTATCATTGGTTTAGCTTAGTTTATTTGCCTGGGAGGGTGTCTCATTGAAATGCATCTCACACCTCAGTAGTAAGGACAAGTACAAAACTGCACCTTATCTTACCTTTTGAGTGTGCATTGGGACACAAATCCCAACATTTCTTTTGCCTTATTTTATTTTCAGGTGTGTGTAGAGAAACTGCAGGACCTTCAACTAGCTCTTGTGATATCCAGACTTTACGAGTCAGAGTTTGAGACGGCATCCACTTACAAAAAGATCCTCCAGAGACATGTGCTGGGACACGATAAACAGGTGCGACGTTCAATGTCACATGCTCTAGGAGGCTCTTGTTTTTTCCACTGGAAGATAAAGCATAATTCAATAAAAGGAAGCAGGTGTTGTTTTGATCCTCGCATGCACCTTTTGACAAGTTTGGCACAGAGATGCAAACAAGTCTGTATTCGTGACAACCACAAAGCATTGTCTTGCTATCCTAGCTTTTTGAATTATATTACATTTTAGCTTTGCATATCTGCAGATACGGATGCATCAAGATCCATTCTTGCGGAGCATGGCCCACTGGGTCATGGAGGACTACAGCAAAGCCCTGGACACTCTGCTGGAGCAGACTGCCAATAAAACCAAGTCTGGGGCTACTGATGCTGGTAGGTCAACTGTTTTCCTCTGCTAATTGGCTTTAAGATTGCATTTATTCAAGTTGCTCTACAAGAGAACATACCCGTGTATCGCACTAGCTATTTGTCATTTTGCAGTGAACTTACAATGTCAACATGAGCCAGCCATATTGATGTGTTGAATTTGTATTCATTGACCAATAAATGGTAGTTCCTGATATTTACTAAACTGAGCATTTGACTACAGTATTGTGTTTGAAAATGGACATATTAATAAATTCTTTTTTTATTTACATTTTAAAGCAATTAAGACAAAATGGGGTATACGTATTTGCTTAAGAGAAGCTGGTGATTCGCAGTCAACTGCTTTCTAAAGAAGGACATTAAGTTAGCAATGGGTGTTATGTTTTGGTTGTTTCAAAGCATTTAAGTGTAATTTAAATGTTTTTATTTTTATCTGAATATAGCTCATCAACATAGTCGGAAGCATCATACGAGAGAGTTCTGTCATCAATGTCAGCCATTCTAATGCAGCGTGAGGTTTAAAAAAAAAAGTGAGGATAGGTTGATTGACAACACTAAATTGGCCCTAGTGTGTGAATGTGAGTGTGAATGTCGTCTGTCTATCTGTGTTGGCCCTGCGATGAAGTGGCGACTAGTCCAGGGTGTACACCGCCTTCCGCCCGAATGCAGCTGAGATAGGCTCCAGCACCCCCCGTGATCCAGAGAGGGACAAGCGGTAGAAAATGGATGAATGGATGGATGGAGTTGAATAATGTGTCGCAGTTGAGAAACATTGTGACTCATACTACATATACAGTTGCGATCAAAAGTTTACATACACTTGTAAAGAACATAATGTCATGGCTGTCTTGAGTTTCCAATACTTTTATACAACTCTTATTTTTTTGTGATAGAGTAATTGGAGCACATACTTGTTGGTCACAAAAAACATTCATAAAGTTTGGTTATTTATGAATATATTATGGGTCTACTGAAAATGTGACCAAATCTGCTGGGTCCAAAGTATACATTCAGCAATGTTAATATTTGGTTACATGTCCCCTGGCATGTTTCACTGCAATAAGGCGCTTTTGGTAGCCATCCACAAGCTTCTGGTTGAAATTTTGACCACTCCTCTTGACAAAATTGGTGCAGTTCAGCTAAATGTGTTGGTTTTCTGACATGGACTTGTTTCTTCAGCATTGTCCACACTTTGGGAAGGCCATTCTAAAACCTTAATTGTAGCCTGATTTAGCCATTCCTTTACCACTTTAGATGTGTGTTTGGGGTCACTGTCCTGTTGGAACACCCAACTGCGCCCAAGACCCAACCTCCGGGCTGATGATTTTAGGTTGTCCTGAAGAATTTGGAGGTAATCCTCTTTTTTCATTGTCCCATTTACTCTCTGTAAAGCACCAGTTCCATTGACAGCAAAACAGGCCCAGAGCATAATACTACCACCACCATGCTTGACGGTGGGAATGGTGTTCCTCGGATTAAAGGCCTCACCTTTTCTCCTCCAAACATATTGCTGGGTATTGTGGCCAAACCGCTCAATTTTTGTTTCATCTGACATCACATGGACAAAAATAAGACCTTCTGGAGGAAAGTTCTGTGGTCAGATGAAACAAAAATTGAGCTGTTTGGCCACAATACCCAGCAATATGTTTGGAGGAGAAAAGGTGAGGCCTTTAATCCCAGGAACACCATCCAACCGTCAAGTATGGTGGTGGTGGTATTATGCTCTGGGTCTGTTTTGCTGCCAATGGAACTGGTGTTTTAAATGGGACAATGAAAAAGGAGGATTACCTCAAAATCCTTCAGGACAACCTAAAATCATCAGCCCGGAGGTTGGGTCTTGGGTGCAGTTGGGTGTTCCAACAGGACAATGACCCCGAACACACGTCAAAAGTGGTAAAGGAATGGCTAAATCACGCTACAATCAAGGTTTTCGAATGGCCTTTCCAAAGTCCTGACTTAAACGTGTGGACAATGCTGAAGAAATAAGTCCATGTCAGAAAACCAACAAATTTAGCTGAACTGCACCAATTTTGTCAAGAGGAGTGGTCAAAAATTCAACCAGAAGCTTGCCAGAAGCTTGTGGATGGCTACCCAAAGCGCCTTTTTGCAGTGAAACTTGCCAAGGGACATGTAACCAAATATTAACATTGCTGTATGTATACTTTTGACCCAGCAGATTTGGTCACATTTTCAGTAGACCCATAATAAATTCATGAAAGAACCAAACTTCATGAATGTTTTTTGTGACCAACAAGTATGTGCTCCAATCACTCTATCACAAAAAAATAAGTGTTGTAGAAATGATTGGAAACTCAAGACAGCCATGACATTATGTTCTTTACAAGTGTATGTAAACTTTTGATCGCGACTGGAAATACATATTCTGAATAAATACATGAGAAGTCTTTAAAAAGTTAACTAATATGAATCAGTCAACGTTGACATTTACGGTAAGACAAAATATCAAAGACTTCAATTATACAGTGAGGTTCTTGTGGATTTTGCAACATAATTTGTTATATTCCGGTTTTGTGAACCCCAAACAATTAATGGCTTTCCTATTGTGTGTGTTCAACAGGTTCCTTGTCCGTGTCCTCAAATAATGCTGAGGTTTTCAACTTCTACACTTACCTCTGTACCCACCCTCTCCTCCTCCGTCGACATTTTGGCTCCTCCGATAAGGCCAAAGTCGCTCTGACCGCTGAGGGTCGCAGGGCTGATTCAATTAGCCTTGAAGAGAGAAGACTGTTTTTCACTGCTGCATACGCGCACTTGCAAGCGGGCTGCCCAATGCTGGCACTCGAAGTCCTTTCCAAGATGCCCAAAGTCCGCAAAAGCACCAACCAGGAGGCGGACGACCTCAGCGCTGGTAGTAAAAACAGGCTAACATCAGAGCCGGACTGGTCTGAGTGTGCACTGAATGGCTATGAGTCGGGTGGGGACAGCATATCGAACAGCCAGTCTGATTCACTTTTGAGTTTCGACTGGAGCCAGCCATCAATGACGCTTCCAGATGAGCCTCTGGACCTGAAGTGGGACAGCGACAAAGATGACGAAGACAATGAAAATGATGAAGGAGAAACTAAAAATAATCAAAATGTCAGATCTGCAGACAACGTGTTTCACGATACGCAGGACACCTTGCTGCCTCTAATAGAGTCCATCACAGAGGAGGGTAATGTGGACAGCAGCGATTTCATTGACCCTTCTGATGACATCTTGGTAGCCCAGCTTAAGTTTACTACATGCTTGAAGATTTTGACCAATGAGCTCAGGACACTATCAACAGGGTATGAACTGGATGGAGGAAAGCTACGTTACCAGCTATACCAATGGCTTGAAAGAGAGGTAATGCACACACATTTGTGAAGTTCTTTTTAAACCAAACGCTGAAGCATGTGACCGTCTTTGCAGGTGGTGACCCTCCAGCACTGTTGCAATTACGAGCCCTGTCTTCCAGAGGTGCCTGTCCAAAACGATGTACTTGTCTCTGGATTGGTGGAGAATGAACTGGTGGGTGTGGTAATTTGTCTATTCTGCGTTTCTGAGATGTTCATTAGGTGGAAATTATTCTTGTTACATTCATTAAAACACCGGCACAGTGCATCATTAAAGTTACCCTACACGGAACATGCTGCAGTCATTAGTACGGACCATTTAACATTTTAATCTTATCACCTTAAGCATCTAATCAGACTTCTCTGACGTCATCTAACATTTCCATTCTGCTCACAACCTATACGGGAGTAATTGGGGTTTGTTATGACACACTGTGATGTATTAAACCAGCGTTTTGAGCCTCAATTAATTTATTTCTGAGGTATGTTTTCCCTCACCAGCATAAAATATTATACCCACACACAGCTGGGGAGTGTAGAGAGTACTCATACTGTGTTTCTATTGTTGAACAGATATATTATGTATATTATATTTTTTTTTTTTAAATACATTTTCTTTTATTGTCGAACAGATGTATATTATATTTAAACTTTTTAAATACATGTTATTTTATTACTGAATAGATTGTAGTTTTATCTTTCAATTTAAATACATTTTGCGGGCATTTATAAATACATTTTGCTCATCAAATTAAATAAAGTACATTTGTTTTTGTTTTTTCAGGCGACGAGTCCCTGTAGTGACAGTCAAAGGAGCAGGAGACATTGGCTGAAAAGTAACCAGTCCTTACTGAGGATGTTCCTAAGCTACTGCAGCTTGCACGGCTCCCATGGTGGGGGACTGGCCTCTGTTCGCATGGAGCTAATTTTATTACTTCAAGAATCTCACCAGGTAATTTTGCCTTGATTCTAACTTGCCTTTATTTGACTGAACATATTTACAAGTGCTACCTATTTCTTTATGAAAGACAAACTGCATCAAACCATCAAACACAAATACACATCTAGGCCTACTTATTAGACATTGTCACCTCCTTAACGACATCTTGCCTGAAGATGCTGAATGGAAGTTTCAGTCAGAAGGAAAACAGATGCAAGTGCTTTCTACTTTCTTGCTTTTGCAACCAAGGAATTAAAAGCAGTTCATTGCAATAGTGGTCCTGTAGCCGTTTTTATTATTTTTGTTGGCGAGGAAACAGTGCTTTGTGACTACAGTCATGGAGTGTGGAGATTCGGATAAAGAATCTGGTAACTTAATGAGATTAATCAAGTGGGAACAAGATTATAGTCTTGTGGTACCCTTTACCACACAACGTCATTTACGATCATGGAGTAAACAATTTTTGTGTTTTTCTCTAAATGTCCTTCACACAAATGAATGAAAACAACACAATTTTTTCTAAGCATCCTGTCTTGTGAGGACTATGGAGAAGGCACTTTTGCAATACAGTTTTCTGTGTAATGTCTCCACAGGACAACTGCAGTTCGTCAGCTGTGACAACATGCTGCCAGCACACGTCCATCCCTCTCCTGATGGCGTGCACTGCCAACGTGAAGACAGTGGTGGCCAATCCTATCGTCCACCTGACCAACCTGACTCAGGACATCCTGCAGACCATCAACTCGCTCAACTCTCCTCCACATCCTGATGTTGTTAACAATGAGGTGCGTGAGCTTTTATTTGCACTAGTTTATTGTCACTAATTACGGCGTGGCTTACCACCATCAATGTGTGAATGTGGAGTGAATAATAGTGGGTTCTCACATCTCTGTGAGCGCTTTGAGTGTCTAGTGTCTAGAAAAGCACTATATAAATGTAATGCATTATTATTATTATTATTATTATCATTAATTGTAGTAAAATTTTGGTATGTCTCTTATCAGATATATGTGATGCACACACTGGCTGCCTCTTTGTCCGCCTGCATATACCAGTGTCTCTGCGATGGACACTCACAAAGGTAAGCTTGAGCAACTGCAGTGGTAAAAAAACATTTTGGAAAAAACATTTTAACCATACAAATTCATGAAAGTAAAAAGCTATTCCATAGTTAGTCTGTGGCCATCATAAAACCTTTATTAATTGTACAGGTGTCTTAATTGTTTCATAGGTTCTCGATTACAGCATGTGTAAAGTGCACAAGTGTAAACATGTGCTAACCATGTTTTAGAATAATTTATCATTCATAACATACAGGGTTCTATGTAAACTTGATTGACTGATCTGATGATTGAGGGTATCTAAAGTAGGGTGCAGCAGCATCTTTCTGAGCAACCTCTTGAATTATTAAGGTGTCTTCAAGTAATCCGTAACTTTGATATAACTCTTAAATTGTGCGCCATATTGGACTCCACCAATGACACTGTTGTCGCTGAGTTATTCGGCTAAAATTGTTTTCCTGAAAAAAAATGTGTTTTCTCCATTCTGCTAGAAGATTTATTGGCAAAGAACAAAAATAAATAAGGGTAAGGGGCATCTACTTTCCATTTGATTAAGACTGTTTTTTTTTATAGTGTGACTTAAAAAAATAAAAAAAAATAGACAGTGTTTGTTTTGATGCTGCTATTTGTCAGTAGAGACCTTAAATTCCTAATTAGATTTGTGGTTGATGGGAGGAAAATTGTTTATTTACAATGCTAATGAACAATGTGACCCAATCATTTTTAACTACATCTCCTGACTACAACTGTGGGAGCACCAAATATTTATTTCAAATTATTAAGCATTTGTCTTGCAGCAGTGCCGCTGTGTAAATTTTTGTCATGTTTTTTTATGTTGTACAGACGCAATTTAACGTATGCTTGACCAAACTGGTACTCTTAATGCTGTAAGCTCTTTGAGCCTGGACATATTTTTAAAAGATAAGAGAGAAAAACTCATTATTTTTTAAAGTCAGCTCTCCAAACATTGCTAACTCACCGTGTACAACATTCCAAACTATGTAATTAATTGAGGACTTGGGTTTTTTATATCCCCTGTCTACCATAGACTTTATACACACACAAACCATCTCTGTCATACTATTGGGAGTTAAAGAGTCTAACTAAATGAGTAGGTCTATTTCTAATTTATCATGGTCTTTGTAATGGTAATGGGGATATGAAAGAAGGCGTTGTTGGCCTTTGAGGTTTGATGAAACCATGCTTCTGTTTTCTCCTTCAGAGCGTGTGAGTGAGCAAGACAGAGTAGGAGATGGTGTGAATTTTTTAAAAGTGTTGCGCGCCTTGAGTGTTGACAGCATTCTGTCTGTGTTGTTGTTAACTCCACTCATGTGACCTTTAGTGTACTTGACCGTGGGAATCCAGAAGATTCACATAAATATATAGAGGCTTGTGGCCTTGTGGTTAGAGTGTCCGTCCTGAGATCGGTAGGTCTGAGTTCAAACAGAAGAAGTCTGGAGCTGAAGTCATAAAAACGTTTTTGGGGAATTTTGCCTATTTTCTCAATTCTTATGAGAGACAAGAAGACTAAACATTTTTTTTTAGCATTCTAATTTGTAAAAATTGTTTCGTTCTAGGTGAGAAGCAATGCAACTATTGGTAGCAATCAATTCTGCTTCTAAATCACTTTAGAATGCATCCAAAAATCGCCAACAGTACTTCATTTACGTTCCATAACCTGTATATAACCAAGAATTGTTATTTTGAGAGCAGACACCGAGGACGTCTTTTTCTAGCGTAGTAAGACATGCATGCTATGGTATAAGCCGCAAGTTAGCTTCTGCGACAGCTGCTGAATGGCTTTTGAGTTTGTTTTGCACAACGTAATATGATAGAACACCAATCTGTACTGAGTGAAAAAAATTAACAATCATTTTACAGTATCTGTAAAGTATTAGCCCACGTTTCATGTTTTCTTTGACAGTGTGGTCCCAACCATTTAGTAACTGCGGACCGGTCAACGCTTAAAAATTTGTCCCACGGACCGGGGGGAATGTTTTTTTTTTGTTTTGTTTTTGGCATAAAAAAATACAATCGTGTGTGCTTACGGACTGTATCCCTGCAGACTGTATTGATCTATATTGATATATAAAGTATGAACCAGAAATATTAATAACAGAAAGAAACAACCTTTTTTGTGTGAATGAGGGGGAGGGGAGTTTTTTTTGAGTTGGTGCACTAATTGTAAGTGTATCTTGTGTTTTTTATGTTGATTTAATTTAAAAAAAAACATTTATTTTTTATTATTTTTTTTTTTTTATTATTATTATTTTTTTACATTTCTTGTGCGGCCCGGTACCAATCGATCCGGGCCGCGGACCGGTGGTTGGGGACCACTGGTGTAGTTGACAGTGTATGTACTGTTGTAATAACAAGCATGATGTGCTGCATGTATCATGATGAATATTATAGCGACAAACTCGATTGATAGTTGTCTGTTTGTTCCAGCTGGTCGGGGACGTTTTTTCCGGTTTATTTTGGGTAAGCACGTCATTTATGTTGGCGTAGCTTGGCTCCAAGTTCCACATTTGCAGCGTCAAGTCACGCTGGTCCTGACTCTCTTGGCTTCTGTCTGCGCTAACGCTTCACCGTCTCTTCGTGCTCACTTTTATAACCAGCAGTTCATTCTCGGTATATTCAGGTCCAAAAAGATAAGGTTGTGTATCCTCTTTTGTCAAAAAATTGCCATCTTTGTCGTCTGTTACTAAGTCTGCCATGATTAAAACACACATGCATTTGTTTCCAGGAGTAGGAACACACATTTGTTGCCAAAAGTCAGATGTGCGTTGCTATAAGAATGGAAATAAATGCGCTGAGGAAATAAGTTCCGGTATTGCTTAAAATGATAAAATTATGGTAAATATTGTACATATTATGTTGTTATGAACATGTCTGTTACTACATTATATATGTATATACTTGCAGCGTATATATAAAATATTGATGGAGGGTTTTGAAGTGGTTTTAGAGAGCTTGAAAGGCTACAATAGTGACTCCCATTAGCCGCATCTTGCAAGCGTTTTTTATCATCTTTAGAATCCCCCCCCCCCAAAAAAAGACATGTGTTATTGTCTCATAATAATTGTGAATGATGGACAAAACTCCCCAAAAAAGTGCAGTTCCCCTTTAAGCGCAAAAATGATGACTAAAGGGATGAAGCTGTATTTTCATTTGCACTTTAATTTTTTTGACAGTTTATTCAACAAAACGTCATATTAATATTATTAATTTCATTAGAATGTTTTTTTTTAGCAGTGCTTAATTGTATGTAAATGTATGTTTCATCAACTGTTGTGAGTCCCTTCTTTTGCAGTATTTTTGGTTAGCATTTATTTTTGTAATCAACCTGACCTAAGCCTTGATGATAATAATTGTGATTAACAGATGGTTTCATATTATTTGACCAAATGTATTCTGTTCATCTGTAAGTAGGTTAGATAGAATTATTGAACATCATTAAAATCAAGAGTAAGATTAAGTAAGATTACTAATTAAGTGTTAATATTTGAGTGGGCCTCTCTGTAGTGGAATTGTTGGGTCTCAAGGTCAAAATAGTTAAGAACAACTGGAATAGAATAGAAAGCTTTTATTGTCCTTGTACATCAACAAAATATGCTGAAGCACAGCAAAATTACCACACCTCTGTCAGTGTGCATGTCTGATACATAAAAACAAATACAAATTTACAAAAAACACAATATAAAGTAAGTACAAAGTCATGCTAATAAAAACCTCCTAAGCCAAAACCAACACATTTTGTTGTCAGGGTTTCCCGCATTGCTCTGTTGTTAAGGCGGCCGCCTTAACAACAAAGAGCCACCACCTAAACTAATGTCTTAACAAGCTGCTACACTTCGTACTGCCTCTGTCAGTACGTCTCTGCAGCACCCAGCATTGTCCCACCCACAGAGCCATCTGATTGGTTACAAGCAGAGCGGTAACAGCCAATCAGCAGTGCGTATTCAGAGCGCATGGAGTCAGTGCTCCTGCGGTGTGGTGAGCAGAAATGTGTTTAGCAGCATAAGGCAGCGGACTCTCCCCAAATTATAATAAACACCTCCCAGTCAACTACCGGGTACTAGTAACATCACTATGAGTCCGATGATGTTCTAGAAAAATAAACCGCAGCTCAGCTCGCTCCTTGAGGTGAAGGCTAATTAGCTTTTAGCGTAATGTTAGCTCACTGTGCGGTGTGTGTGTGTGTGTGTGTGTGTGTGTGTGTGTGTGTGTGTGTGTGTGTGCGCGCGCGCGCGCGCGCGCGCGCGTGCGTGTTACGGACAGCAAAGCCCTGTCTGTCTGAGAGAAAGACAAGCATTATTGACCTAAAGTTAACAACTAAGTTATTTCAGTTTACCTTTTTCTGTGTTGATTAAGCTGTGTTGAAGCAGCAAAAAACGACATTATGTTAAATGAAGAGTTTCCTGAAGCTGTCTCTGATAGTTGATATAATAATGTAACTGCATCATAAAGTGTACATGAACTCCATGGTGTTCAGGGATGAATAGTCTCTCCTATTGCTGTTGTACTATTTTTTCAGCTATAGTTACATTAATCATTAGTAATGTACCAGCCTAGTTTTGAATGGCAGGGTCCCTGCTATCACATGTTGATAAAAATATAACATTTACATAATAAAAATCAACTACAGGCTTCCCAAATGCTGTAATAAATTAAGCATGATGAGTTGAGCATATGTCAGCATGTGGCCCCACTTTTAACTGTTTTTTTCAAAAGCTTATTGCAAACGCTTATTTACATTAAGTCATTAATTTGACTTAGTAAGTCATTATTTTGTCATTATTTTGACTTAGTAAATTACTAAGTCAAAATATTGACTTACTAAGTCATAATAATGACATACTTAGTATCTCAGGTAACTAGGACTGTTTTGTGTTTTGTTTTTACTTTATGGAAAAAATATCGAGATATATATCGTATATTGCCATTCAGCATACGGAGCGGAAAACACAACCAAAAATTGTAGGCTTCTTCACGCAACAAAGCCGGCCTACTTTACCACAGTCTGTAGTCTATTGCCCCCCCAGGCTGTGGTGGTAGCGATGAGATGGAGACGTGATGGTGGCGAATGGCCAAATTACACTGTTCCTCACACCCACCCACCCCTTTCCCCGTCCGTCTGCCTGTCCTGGGCGATGCGCCCCCTCCCCCTGGAGAGACACCACCTTAACTAACACATTTTCTGGGGGAAACACTGATTGTGTTACTATTGAGTCGTGTTACTATTTCTTCACTCCCTTTTAGTGTATCCCACCCATTATCACGGTTTGATGCCATTTTCTTAGACTTTTTAATATTGCATTTCACGCGTAACAAATTGTATCTTACTTGAACACTGTTTCCCCTGGTTCCTCTCTCACAGTCACATGAACAACTTTACGGGGATGGTCTATCAGAGCGTTTTGCTCTCTCAAAAGCAGCCAGCAAAAAACACCAGCGTGGATGAGTCTGTTCAGCCAAACACTTCTCCTGCACAGTGGCCAGGTAACTAAGAGTCTTCATGTCTGTCATATTTGTAATTCATGAACTCCAGTAACATGCATCCCACCAACATTACCGCCCAAATCCAAAACCTTTTGGGAAAATATTTAAACCCCATAAGTTTTACTTCTTTAAAGTCTTACTGAAAACCATCATTGTTCTAACTTTTCCCTTTACCTCCCCTGGCGACCTCCCCCCGGGACGCTCCGCAGGTATAACCTCCATGATCCGTCTGTTGGGCTCAGCAGGTGAGGAGAGTCAGCCGAGCCTCGCCGTGCTGCTCTGTGAGATCTTGACGGCTGTTTACCTCAGTCTGTTTGTTCACGGCATGGCCACTCACTCCAGCAATGAGCTCTTTCGCATCGTGGCCCACCCTCTCAGCAGCAAGCTATGGTTGACTGTGTTTGGAGGAGGCGCAAGAACTCCCGTCAACGAGAAAGCTAACAGTCCGACAAACACACCCCCACCAGGTAAGTGAGGATGATTGAAATGTCTAGTATTGTGGTTGTAAACAATAATTTTGTGATGTATCAAACACAACTTTGTGCCATGGTGTTACTGTACAATCGTTTTTTTTTCAACAGTTTCACCAGGCGTAGACACCACCGAAAGAAAAACCAGACGATTCCGGCTGCTGTCATCACGCAGCGCATCGCGAGAAGAGTCCAGTACAGAGAGGGACCCCCCTTCCAGTCCCAGGGCAGAGCCCGTTGTAGACCAGGAAGCCACTTCCATTTTCAAAGAATGTTTTGTTCCCCCGAAGCTCAGCATTTGGGATTACTTCATCGCTAAGGTATCCTTGTATACTAAAATAACCCAACATATTTTTCCATACAGAACAAGTCCTTATGATGCACATGATCATGTTCTTCTAGCCATTCCTGCCACCATCAGAAAACAGAGTTGAATACGATTCAGAAGAGAGTCATGACAGCAAAGATGAAGAGGAGGATGAATATGATGATATATTTGATCCGAATTCTCCTCAAAAAGAGCATACTAACTACAATTCATACAGGTGGATATTGATGCAAGCACCTGAACAAATCAATTAGGCATTGCTTTTGTGTATGTTGTCTATAGAGATTAAATGCAAACTTTATAGCCCTGATATTTATGAAGGTAGCTGAAACCACTGTTAAAATTCATATTGACTTTGTAATGTTGGCCATTTCTTCCAGTTGGTGTTTAATGCGCTTGGCAATGGTGCAGCTGGTATTAGTCAACCTCAAGTCATTCTACCCGATGGCAGGATATGATCTATTGGGTCAGTACTCATTGGCTCAAACAGAACATCCAGGAAGCTGCAGTGTTGCCATATTGTCACGCTCTTGCCATCTGTTTAATTCCACTTGGCACAGACCTCCCTGTGGGCTCCCCGCTGTGTCACAGTGTGCTGAAGACGTTACAACGTTGGGAGCAGGTGCTGCAGAAAAGACTTGAGATCTTTGGTGGGCCCCCCTCTAAATACATCTCCACGCACATTCAGGATGAAGCGGTCACACCTGGCCCTGCCATTCTAAGGCACAAGGCCCTGTTTGAACCATCCAATACACCATTCAGGTACTTGCATGTGTGTACAGTATTTATAGTGTCTGAGAATACATACAATACCATAGATTGCACTACTTGGCTGCAACTAATAGAGGTGTTGTTGATTCCGTCTCAACGTAAAAAAGATATAACGGCAGCTGTGATGAGTTAAACTACAGCAGAACTTAATTGTAAATCTAAATGTTGGTATAGTGATGCAGAGTTCCCCATAAGAAACAATGTGAATATACATAATGGGCTCCAGCCTTGACAAAATTCCATATTTTAGCGAGTGTTTAGACACTTTGAACACAATATAAAGTGATATGTGTATATCAAATAAGATAACAAGGGGGTGATGGATCAACTACCTATGTACTAAAAAAGTCAAAACAACAATCTGCTGTATGCTCTGCTCTGCCAACAAGCACTAGTTACTATGCTACCCTCTCACAAACAAAATCACAAAAATCCTTAACTTCAACAACCATATTGCTACAATAATAAACATTTAAAAAAGTAAAATGCACACACATTAATATCGGCAGACAACTGACGAAAGAAGCAGACAGAGAGAGAGAGAAAATGAAGGGTGCCGTGGAGGGGGAGAAGGGAGCCGTACGTGCCTGCGTGTTTGTCCTTTGGAAGAGTAAGGGGCCGCTCTAGAAAGAGAGAAGAGATACTGTCTTCTCTGCTGTGATATAATTATGTTCTGGCATATTTTCCCAGAAAAGACCAGCTTTTTCACAATTAAAACGTGATGTGGTTATTTACTGTACTGTATTTTGGTCATGCTTGAGAGTGCCATGAATGTACTCCTCACAAATACCGAAGTGTTGAGATGTGACTTCTCCTGCAGTGCAAGTGAAGTGGAAGGCTGCGTGCTTCCCAACAATGTTTTCCCTGCTTTCATGCCTCCAAGGCACCTCAAGGAAGCCTTCGTCCACAGAGACATGGTTCGCACACAGAGGCATATTTGGCGCTTAATCTAAAAGTTTGTAAATCGAAAAGCTTGCATATAGACTGGTTTGTAAATCGAAGTTCCACTGATTTCTTTCGAGTGGCATTATTCTGTTCAGTCATGGAAGCAGGAGTTCAGAACATTAAGATATTAGTTCCACACATCCATTAAAATAGTTTCTCTGTCCTTGTGGGAAGAAACAATATGTCTGATTGATGTGTCATGCCCCCAAGCACAACATTTAATATATATGGAACAAAACAGCAATAATTTATTTTTGTTAAGCCTTCAGTGAGCCGATACGGCCGACGAGGGACCAACAAAGTTGATAAGCCGGGAGTTTTATTGTCGTTTTATCCTCCAGGACAAGCCACCATTCAGCGCTGCCTGTCAAGCGTCTTTGGCAGTTCCTGGTAAAGCAGGACGAAGTGCAGGAAACGTTTATCAAAAACATTTTCACCAAGAAACGAGACGCAAGTGAGGTAAATGTTGCATGACTGTTGCACAGCAGAAATTGTATATTTTCAAGGAATAACGGCTTCAAATTAAGATCACATTTATATTTAACCATTCAATACTTGTCATTATTGCTTTGAAAAAAACTCCTTTAATGTGCGTTGTTTGTATTGTAGCTGCATGACAATATATTAATTTCATTCACATAATTTCAGCCTGTTTGATTAACACCACAATAATTAATTGTCTGTGTGTGTTTGTCTGCATGGTCCCACCACTTGCTGTGTGTGTGTGGGTATATTTCCTCTTTGTCATGCTACCTCCAAAATCATTAGTCGGTTGAGGACCAGACTGATATGAAATGTTCAGGGATGGACGAGACAGGACACCATCAGGTACTGCTGCTACAGTATATACCGTAGATAAGATATTGTGTCCTGAAGCCATTTTATATGGAACAAAATTATTTATGTAAATTCATGTATGTGTGGCTTGCTGTGTTAAAGTTGACCATCTTGATCTTTTTTTTTTTGTTTTCAGTGTTTTTATTTGGGGTATTATTTCCCTCAAATACACATTTTGCTCTCAGATGAAATCTAGCAATAAACCAGCAGACTGGTGTATGCTTTTATGCTTTGAAACCTTTTGAAATTCAGTTTAATATCACAATGCAAAAGTGTGGGTGGGTGGTGCAAAGTTAATTAAGGCTTATAAGCATGAACATCCAATGGCCTATTTTCCCCCTATGCAGTAGAATAAAACAAAGATTGCCTGTCACCTCACTGTGATGTGAACAGAACTGTATTGATTAATTCTCAACCAGACAAAATGGGTCGAGTGTTCATGATTGGTCTGCATTTTAAGTATAGATCCTAAATTGCACCCTACGCTGAATCTCCTTACTGTACACACACAACTTCGCATCTCCGGCTTTTAGTATGTTGTTAATTGTTAGTCTTTCATAGGGCTGGCCTATGAAGCTGAATAGATTTGGATTCACGAACCCACACTGTCGCAGTCAATCTACATCCCACAGAGATAATGCGCCGTGCGTAAATGGCAAACCACCATATTTAGATTTCTGCGAGTCAAGTTGCTCTTTATCTCATCCGACAGAGAGAGGCCCAGCAATTTCCTCTTGAATAAATGCTGTAAAGACTTTGATTTAATCTCCTGCTCCGAGGGTAATCACATTTTGAATGGTTGTGAAATAGCAATGTAACAGTCACCTCAATGGCTTTGCTTTTGTGCTCATTGCTCATTGCTGCTGCGTTCCTGCTGCCTCGTGACCCAAGCCTGGTTATGTTGCTCGCCGGGGGTTAGTAGTGCGGCCCAATGAACTCCCACATGTCCTGTCATAACCCTTCGAGGCACGACAAACGGCCACATAAATACTCTGACAGCATGTACGGTGTTGGACACTAAGAAGCTGGCTCATGCTTTGGCTGCTGGCACGTCAGCTGTAATCTTAGAAAGAGAAAACAAAAATAATTTGACACTTTATTTATCCTGTCAGGTCACTGGCTTTGTAGTTGGAAGGGAAATACATTTGAGGTTATGGCTGCTATTTGCCTTAAAGAAATCTGGAAAGTTGTGGTGATTGTATGTGTTTGCATGTGTGCAGACTGAATCAGATCTGGGCTGCTCAGCAAGCAAGGCGCGCATCATTCACAAGGAGTCAGACATCATCACAGCCTTTGCCATCAACAAGGTACAACTCCTTACACTGCACACATGTCACACAAGTCTATTGTGTGTTACTAAAAACATAAAAAACAGAACCAAAGCAACCATCCTGGTCTCTCGTAGTACTTATATCCACTCACTCTCTTCTGTGTGTCTTCCAGGCAAATCGTAATTGCTTAGTCATGGCCTCTACACATGACATTCAGGAATTAGATGTGTCATCCATCTTGGCCACACAGATCTTGACGTGGATCGATGATGAGGAGGTTGAAACTAAAGGGTAAACGAGGGGTTGCTTTTGTTCAGATAAAGGCTGGATTGTTGCCATTTGGGCAAAAGGCCTGTTTTTGCACACCACAATGTCCCTACACAGGATAATGTATTTCCTCAAATAGTGGTCTGCCCTCAAATAGATGACACAATTAATCGCCGGGTAATTTGACCACTTTGATTACGTTTATTTTCTTATAAAAGCTTATTTTACGTGTTGGAGTTAATTTACACAAAACAAACCGCCTACAGATCAGACATGGCATAAACTGCATTCAGAGCGAAAGCACTGCTTTCTGTGAATGATGATGAATACATTAGACATAAAAATTATTTTTACTGTCATTCCATAAGTTGTCAACGGAATTGGTGTGCACTTAAGAGTGCAATAGTTAAGGTGAAATTAGGAAGAACAAGGTATAAATCATAAACAACCCACAATCATTAGCGGTAATGTGGTAAAAAGTATGATTTAATGTTGAAAATAGATCTGCCCTTTATTGAGTGGGCTATAATACAACTTCCATCCATCCATTTTCTGCCGCTTATCCCTTTTGGGGTTGCGGGGAGTGCTGGAGCCTATCTCAGCTGCATTCGGGCGGAAGGCGGGGTACACCCTGGACAAGTCGCCACCTCATCACAGGGCCACTATAATACAACTTATATAAGTTAACTGTAT
The DNA here is from genome assembly GCF_033978685.3 of Nerophis lumbriciformis. Classification (NCBI taxonomy): domain Eukaryota; kingdom Metazoa; phylum Chordata; class Actinopteri; order Syngnathiformes; family Syngnathidae; genus Nerophis; species Nerophis lumbriciformis. Next base: position 1,331,468 of record NC_084580.2, read on the forward strand.
ATTGTATTTATCATCATACACGTTGTACTATCTTTTTTTTTTGTCAACTGTGGACATTTTACTTAAAATGTGTGGTTTATGCGTTTATGGTTGTGTACCCAGAAAGGCGCCTACAAATAAAAGTTGTTATAACAACATAATGTTCAAATATCATTATTTATTTTTGGGAAATGTCTTTTGAAATATATTATTATTTAATATTATTATATTGCATTTGTACAATATAGCCTGCCAGCCCCCAAATATATGCATTACCTCTAAATAACTTGCTACTTTTTGCAGTCCAGTAAGTACTTTTCAGTTGGTGTCGCAATATGTTGAAACAAGGTTCTACTGGTTTCTCCAGAAAAGCACAGTTTGTTCTAAACATCTCTCTCTCATTCTCTGTGGATGCCGAGTAGCCATCTTCTCTTTTGGCCTAGTTACTGTTAACCCTTTAAGATCCAACTACCTTGATGTCTTTTAGTCTGGCTAATTGTTATTCTCGCTGCAGAGTGGGAACTGATGACTTCCTGGTGGTTCATGCCCGTGATGACTTCGCCTCACTCCACGGCACCACGCCGTACACTCACAGCATCCCTGGCACGCCTATCAACATGCCGTGGCTGGGAGGCCATCAGACAGGCCGAGGAGCTTCTGTGGTGAGTTCCAAAGACTATTTATTGTGTTGTTTGAAAATAGTTGCAATTCATTTGTCGAAGCACTAGTACTGCTAAACAGTTCTGTATTTCTTAGTTTACTGGTTTCTGCTGGGGTACCCGATGTTGTGACTGTTGCGTCTACATTGGACCATAGCCAACATAAATGGATTATAGAAACACATCACTGACAAAGAGCACATAAACACAGTCAACCATGTGATATGTGTGTGAAGGGCAATAGCGTACTAAAAAAAATATCGGTTTACCTCAATACATTTCTGCATTGTCTCATTAGCATCTCCTCCTCCTCCTCCGGCTCATTTTCACCTTCCTCCTTCAGATGATCAAAAGAAATATCAACAATGTGAGAAGAATGACCTCCCATCCCACGCTGCCGTACTGTAAGTACAAATTTGTCTGTCCAAAGATGAGTGCTTTTAAATGAAACAAGAGATTGTTTTATGGTGCAGTGGGCTGCACTCTACTTCCAGGCAATACATCTTTTGAAGTCTATATTGGAAATAAAAAGTAGCATTTTCTACCAGCTCTCATGGATTACTGTCCAACTTGCCATAATGTCATCACTGCATATCAAATAGTTTGAGAGCAAAGAAAAGTCGGAAGTCTCATTTATTTCCTATCTTGTTTCTTATTCAGACTTGACGGGGGCTCAAGATGGAAGCGTGAGGATGTTTGAGTGGGGTCACTCCCAACAGATCATCTGCTTCAGAAGTCCAGGCAACTCTAGAGTGACCAGGATACGCTTCAACCACCAAGGAAATAAGGTTACAAAGCCATATCTACAACAAACTATTTTTAGCTTGGCTGTCACAAGTGCGCTGTGATCCGAGCCTGTCACACTGAGCAATATTTTTGCACATATTCTCCCAACTTATGCATGGCCAGCACGAAGCACAGCAGGAAATTTGGCTTCAGCACACATTGTTGTTCAGCTGGGTGCACTCGCCTCCAGCTAATCATTTCCTTAGATGGTGCCTACTCGTCCCCATCACCATCTCCTGGGATGGCTCCGTCAAAGAAAACAAGAGACCCTTTAAAAATTTGCTAACATTTCCAACAATTACATAAGCGTCGCTGTGTCACCTGAAGGGGGCAATGCCTCTCTCCAAGTGTGCCGGTGCAGCCTGCTGCGAAACAATGGAACATTCTAACTTGGCTCTAACCAAGTGGTTGCTGTTTTGTGCAGTTTGGAATTGTGGATGCTGATGGCGGTTTGAGTCTCTGGCAGACCCACACAAATGGAGCCGCTCCCAAGCCCTATCTGGTATGCATACAAACCAGCTTGCTTAGTCATGTGCTTGTCTTTTTCCTTTTCTAAGATTTGTCGTATCCGTTTTGGGTCAAAAACCCTCTGGTAATGTCTTACCCCCACCCCTTCATTTTTTTCCCTTCCACTCGTGTTTTCTTTGTGTTTACTGTTCTGCTGCTCTCGATTACTGTCACTGCTACTAAGCATCGTGTGTGTGTCTGTGTGTGTGTGTGTGCCAGACGCTGCAGTGCCACAACAAGACCGCTCATGATTTTGTCTTTGTGGGCTCCTCTTCCCTCATCGCCACTGCGGGTCTGTCCACAGACAACCGGTAACAAATTATACACAATTGTATACAGTGGAACCTCTAGGCTACTGTACACTGCTTTTTGGGACAAGTGTTAGCCTATAAATGTTCAATATTTAGAAATGTTATCCCCATTAGGAATAATGTCAAGCTGTACCCATAGTAAAGCATTTATTAAAATAACTTCTTCATACAAGTGTAACAGAAGTTTCTAATGCAAAAACAATAATAAATTGTGCAGTCACCCAAACTTAAAATACACATACAGTGCATTCGGAAAATTTTCACTGCGCTTCACTTTTTCCACATTTTGTTATGTTACGGCCTTATTTCAAAATGGAATAAATTCATTTTTGTCCTCAAAATTCTACAGACAATACCCCATTATGACAATGTGAAAAGTATTTTTTTATTCAGCAAATTTATTAAAAACAAAAAATGAAACAAATCTCAGTATTCACAGCATTTGATGATGCACATTTGGCAGCAATTACAGCCTCAAGTCTTTTTGAATACGATGCCACAAGCTTGGCACACCTATTTTTGGGCAGTTTCGCCCATTCCTCTTTGCACATTCCTTTTTGCAGCACCTCTCAAGCTCCATGAGGTCGGATGAGAAGCATTGGTTTTAATCCAGGATGTCTCTATACATTGCTGCATTCTTATTTCCCTCTATCCTAACCAATTCCTGCCGCTGAAAAACATCCCCACAGCATGATGCTGCCATTATTCTTGCTTCAGTGTAGGGATGGCATTGGCCTGGTGATGAGCGTTGCCTGGTTTTCCTCCAAACATGACGCTCGGCATTCACACCAAAGAGTTTAATCTTTTTCTCTTCAGACCAGAAAAGTGCGTTTTTCATGGTCTGACAGTCTTTCAGGCGCATGTTGGCAAAGTTTCTACTAAGAAATGACTTACATCTGGCCACTATACCATACAGGCCCGATTGGTGGATTGCTGCAGAGATAGTTGTCCTTCTGAAAGGTTCTCCTCTCTCCACAGAGGAAGGCTGTAGCTCTGACGCAGTGACCATCGGGTTCTTTGTCACCTCCTTGACTAGACTAAGATATGCAGCAATGTACAGAGACATCCTGGATGAAAACCAATGCTTCCCATCCAATCTGATTAAGCTTGAGAGGTGCTGCCAGTACTACCAGTCTGTGGTTGCCAGTGTTCTGTTCTACATGGTAGTGTGCTGGGGGGGCAGTACATCTAAGAAGGACAGCTCCAGACTGGAGCAACTGATCAGGCGGGCCGGCTCTACAATCGGAATGGAACCGGACTCACTGATGATGCCAGTCACCCTCTGCATACCGTTATCAGTAGCCAGAGGAGCCTGTTCAGTGCTAGACTGCTTCATCCCAAGTGCAGGACTAATAGACTAAAAATCTCCTTTGTCCCACACGCCATCAGACTGTACAACTCCTCTCTGGGGGGCAGGGGGGTACTAGGATGACAGGGGATGCAAAACAATACTAAAATAAACTGCAACAAAAAACAGTGCAATACATTTTCATAACATGGTCACTACTGCTTAGTTTCTCTTGTTATATTCTTATTTTTACTGTTATATTTTTATTCTTATTTTTTTATTTTTAATCTTATTGTAATATTTTCTATTTTATTTCCATTTATACCCCCATTATTTACTTTTTACTTTTTAAATTCGATCTCAATTATGTACACTGCTGCTGGAATTTAAATTTTTCTGAGGGAACTCTCCTGAAGGAATCAATAAAGTAGTATCTATTTATCTACGAAAGAGGAATGCGCGAAACTGCCTAACGATAGTTATGTCAAGCTTGTGACATCGTATTCAAAAAGACTTAAGGCTGTGATTTCTGCCAAAGGTGCATAAACTATGTATCGAGTAAAAAAGCTGTGAACACTTATGTACATGTGATTTTTTTATTATTTTATATACATTTGCAAAATGGAAAAAAAAATACAGTTTTCACATTGTCATAATGGGGTATTGTGAGTAGAATTTTGAGAACCAAAATGTATTTATTCCATTTAGGAAAAAGGCATAAAATGTGGAAAAAGTGAAGCGCTGTGAATACTTTCCAGATGCACTGTAATTTACAATTGATGTACAGAAGGAGATTACTGCTTATCCTCTGGAGGTGAATCATTATATGTATTGTTTAAATCGTTTTGTAATTGTTGTGGGCTTAGAATTATTTTACTGAGCAGCCAGAAAAGAAAGAGAGCGATGGAATGCAATTTACTTACGCCACAATAACTTATATTGTTTAATTTTATGTTTTCATAATTTTCCTCTTTGTCGCAACTCATACTCTTCTGTGGTAGCGTAAAATAAAAGACACACTGCAAGCTGTATCTTTCGGGAAGAATTTGGTGAAATGTTGTAGGTTTTTTTACTTCAGAGTTTCCACGATATATTCAATTGAATCATCTCAAGTTTCAGTTAAATTGCAAGAAAAAACAACAAGTTTTGCTTTATTTGCCACCCTACAGGAATGTGTGTTTGTGGGACACTCTGGTCACTCCCGCTAACAGCCTCGCCTACGGTGAGATTCCACCACTCTCGATATATTTTAATTACAAGAGAGATGGAGCTTTTATCTTATTTATTTTTTCTTCAGCCTTTTGCTGCCACGAGTCCGGTGCCACCGTGCTTTTAATGGCGCCAAGGCACCAGCTGCTCATCACGGGCGGGAGAAAGGGCTGGATCAGCGTCCTGGAGCTCCCTCACCGACACCAACGCCAAAGCTTCCAGGCCCATGACTCGCCTGTCAAAGCGCTCGCCGTCGACCCGACTGAAGACTGCTTTATCAGCGGTTCTGCCGAAGGCAGCATTAAGGTACCTTGTTATTTACTTCCACCTGTTTTTCTTCGTTATGGTTTTGTTGGTTTGTAGAATACATTTGGAGTATCTGACAAAAATGAGGAAACCCTCAGATTCTAGGAATTATTCTAAACACATTGTGCTTTTGTTGTAGCACTCAAATAATAATTTACAATTTTACATATTACATTTAGCCTGCCATAATCTAGGATTAGGTTATAAGACAATATAATAGTTTATTGACATTGTATAACATGCTTCATGATTATTGTTGCCACTCTTGGTCTGTGCTCTAAGACAAATAAAATCATTAGTAAATACTGAAATCAATACAATGGCTAAAAGTACACTGATAAGACATGTAGCAGGTAAAACACACATTGTTAAAGATAAACAAAAATTGTTACAAATTTGTTACAAAATTCAGTCATTTCACTTGCATTAAATTGCGCTATGTGGGCGGTTTGGACTCTGCTAATATTTGGCATCAAGCCAACCAGCTGTGTGCTCATCTATGTATCTATATGGGCACAAAAGGGGTGCTGAAACTCCTTTTGCTGGTCTGGATTATTGTTATTTAAATGATTACCTAAATCTGAAGCACAGGTGGTCTTAGCACCTTTGCCGAGGCATGTTTTAAAGCACTGCTTGCAGCGTGGCGCCTCCATTTTTAAACGTCTCCTTGATCGATAGTTTTAAAGCCCAAATACTTCCATATTGCGCTTCACGCACCCTCTTTATTAACCAGTAGAAATGCCTTTATTTGCCAATTTTTCTCTCCACACTGTTTCTGCTTGTGCGCTCTGTAAGTGTGTAAGCGCCAACACACTCAACATGCTCCTCGGCTCAACAACGTCACTGCAGCACAGCAGCATGCAGATGAAAATAAAATAGCGGTATTTTTCAAAGGCACTATAGTACCGTTCTCAATTCATTTTATCACTTTATTAGTATCCTTAAGCCATACAACCCTATGTAATATATTTGGGAGAGTTCTAAACTTTTTATGGCTGTTAAGTCGAGGCAACACGGACATCAGCGTGAATCTACATTAGCTTTATTTCTCAACTCATTTATGTTAACAACTTACGCAATGTATGTACATGTAACATGTAAGCAAAAATGCCACAGCGTCAATTTTGGTCCTTCAACAATCACTATTTCTTCGGAATGAAAATATATATTCAACTTATATTCAATTGAATACACTGTAAAGACAATATATTTAATGTTTATCTTGCACTTACTGATGTAGCGACTAACTGTAGTTACTGACGGTGGTTTTCTGAAGTGTTCCTGAGCCCATGTGGTGATATCCTTTACACACTGATGTCGCTTTTTGATGCAGTACCGCCTGAGGGATCGAAGGTCACGGGCATTCAATGTTGGTATTCGGCCTTAGCTGCTTACGTGCAGTGATTTCTCCAGATTCTCTGAACCTTTTGATGATATTACGGACCGTAGATGGTGAAATCCCTAAATTCCTTGCAATAGCTCGTTGAGAAATCTTGTTCTTAAACTGTTTGACAATTTGCTCACCCATTTGTTCACAAAGTGGTGACCCTCGCCCCATCCTTGTTTGTGAATGACTGAGCGTTTCATGGAAGCTGCTTTTATACCCAATCATGGCACCCACCTGTTCCCAATTTTCCTGTTCACCTGTGGGAGGTTCCAAATAAGAGTTTGATGAGCATTCCTCAACTTTATCAGTATTTATTGCCACCTTTACCAACTTCTTTGTCACATGTTGCTGGCATCAAATTCCAAATGAGCTAATATTTGCAAAAAATAACAAAGTTTACCAGTTCGAACGTTAAGTATCTTGACTTCACTGATTTTGAGTTTTGTATATACAGTCGTGGTCAAAAGTTTACATTCACTTATAAAGAAGATAATGTCATGGCTGTCTTGAGTTTCCAATAATTTCTACAACTCTTATTTTTTTGTGATAGAGTGATTGGAGCACATACTTGTTGGTCACAAAAAACATTCATGATGTTTTGTTCTTGTATGAATGTATTATGGGTCTACTGAAAATGTGACCAAATCTACTGGGTCAAAAGTATACATAGAGCAATGTTAATATTTGGTTACATGTCCCTTGGCAAGTTTCACTGCAATAAGGCACTTTTGGTAGCCAACCGAAGCTTCTGGTTGAATTTTTAACCACAAAATTGGTCGAGTTGAGCTAAATTTGTTGGTTTTCTGACATTGACTTGTTTCTTCAGCATTGTCCACACGTTTAAGTCAGGACTTTGGGAAGGCCATTCTAAAACCTTCTTTCTAGCCTGATTTAGCCAATCTTTTACCACTTTTGACGTGTGTTTGGGGTCATTGTTGGAACACCCAACTGCGCCCGAGACCCAACCTCCGGGCTGATGATTTTAGGTTGTCCTGAAGAATTTAGAGGTAATCCTCCTTTTTCTTTGTCCCATTTAAAACACCATTGAACATCCATTAATGTCTCAAATGTCATCTCTCATCAGCTCAGGCTATGATTTGTTGTGCTCATGTAGAATTGTTTTTATTACATTTTGTTGCCTGGATCTAACGTTACCTCATTTAATCTATTAAGATTCTTGAACAGCTTACTTGTTCCAGGGGCCACATTTCCAGAAAGCTAAAGACCTGGGGGGACCGGACTATTATTCTTATTTTGGGAACCATCATCTTTTGCAGTTGACATTTTTTTTGGTCTATTTATTTTGTCAGAATTACACATTACAGAAAAACAGCCCTGTGTTTTTAGGAATTTGCTGCAAAAATGTTGGATTTGTAAAACAAAATTAAGATTTGAACTGAACTCGGGGGCCGGTTCGGTGTCATTTGGTCCATGGGCCGCCAGCTGAAATCCCTGTTCTAGAAGCTTTGTGACTCTTCACTTCTGTCTGTCTGCTTGTTTTTGTGTTACTTTTAAGATCATGTTCCCCTGTTAGATCACAGGTAACCACAGGAGGAGGAACATCCTCATAGCTTTTGATTCCTTAAAAGAAAATACAGTTTTGATCGTTAAAACTCTGGCTCTCTTGTCGTGTCGGCCATCAAAGTAAGTGGAAGCGAGTGTTAGGGTTGAGAACGACCACCTGCGCCTGTCCACAACATAGCTGACAGAGCGAGAGCGAGGAAGCTCCACTTTGTGAGGGGAAGCAAAAGTCTTCTGCTTTAAATCCCAATGACTTTTCTTGCTGATAGCTTGGAATCATGTGAAGTCTATCATTTCACACAGGGCTGATTGAAAAGCAACGTGGGGTTTGAAGTGTTTGATGGGCGCGTATGGCTCTGCCAGATTATGTGACATTAATTAAGTCATATATATGGAACATCCTGTGAAGGAGCTCATCAAATAAATAGAATCCCATGCTGAGACTTTTAAATGGAGCATCAAGTCGCTCAGCGGTTCATCACTCAGACGACTGCAGGGATGCAAATTAGTGTCCAATAAAGCTAAGAGGCACACACCTCTTGTCACAAATCTACAACTCAATCTACTTTTAGTCTGAGGGAGAGATTTAGAAACAATCTTGAAAAACAAACATTTCGATCTCTAACATTTTTTTAGCATGTGGTATTTGAGGAAATAAATGTTTTGTCGTCACTTTTGTTTCATTTGCCGCTAATGTTTGATTGTTACTAGTTTTCTGATCATTGGGAATTTGATTGATCTAACATTTTATAATTAATACTGTTGGATTTTCTCAAGCTATCATTTAATCATTACTATATTTTCTGAGTTTAAGCCAGGCGGAATGGTATTTTTTTAAATGTATTTATTTATTTTTGTCATAAAAAAATACAATAACGGCCGGACTGTATCCCTGCAGACTGTGGGAGTTGTTAGCAGGCTCGTCTTAACGCGCAAGAGTTTTGAATGAGAAATGAGGGGAAATGATGGAGAAATTAGGACGAAATATTGAACAATTATGAAAAAAAACATATTAATTAGAAAACATGAGGAACATTTTGGACAAATTAGTATAAATGACAGAGAAATGAAGAGGAATGAGTTAGAAATCATGAAAAATGATGCAGGAATGAATAAAATGACAGATGTATGAGGGAACATTAGAACAAAAATCAGGAACAATTTGCAAAAATGAGGTAGAAATGTGTGAAAATGACTGACAAAAGAGTGTAAATGACAAAGTAATTTGTAAAAATTGACAAAAAATGACGGAGAAGAGTGAAATGTTGGGAAAATGAGAAAAACATGACTACAAAATTTTAAAATAATGTCTGAGAATTGAGAAAAATGACGGAAAAATGAGTATGAATGACTGAAAAAAAAGAAACATGACACAGATGATAGAAAATTACGGAAGAAATACTGAACAATTATGAGAAATAACAGATTAATTAGAAAAAATGTCTGGTGAAATGAGGAACTTGATGGAAAACCGATTATAAATGACGGAGAAATGAGGAGGAATGACTGAGAAATCAGGAAAAATTATGGAGGAATGAGTGAAATGAGAGTAAAATGTGGAACAATTTGACGCATAAATGTCTGTAAGTGACTGAAAAATAAGAAAAATTATGAGGATGATGGAGCAATAAGGAAAAAACACAGAAATGAGCAAAACATTAGGGGAAAATTAATAAAAATAACTACGAAATGAGAAATATGGCTGAGAAATAAGGAAAGGAATGACTTGTAAATGAGGAAAGATTATGTAGAAATGAAGAAAAAAGACAAATAAATAATGGAAAATGACAGAAATAAGAAAAAAATTGCAAAAATGACAGAGAAGAGTATAATGATGAAAAATGACTGCAAATTATTTAAGAAAATGTCTGAGAATTGAGAAAAAATTAGGGAAAAATAAAAAATGATGCAGATGATGAGAAATACGGAAAAACGAATAAAAATCACAGCGAAATGAGGAAAATGGCAGAGAAATAAGGATATATTGATATATAATGTAGGAACCAGAAATATTAATAACAGGAAGAAACAACCCTTTTGTGTGAATGAGTGTAAATGGGGGAGGGATGTTTTTTGGGTTAGTGCACTAATTGTAAGTGTATCTTGTGTTTTTTATGTTGATTTAATAAAAAAAAAAGTAGGTTTTTTTCTTTTTTCTTTTTCTTGTGCGGCCCGGTACCAATCGATCCACGGACCGGTACCGGGCCGCGGCCGGGTGGTTGGGGACCACTGCCATATAGGACCGATGCATACCAGTATCGATAAGGAATATCAATATTGGTATCGGTATCAATAAAATCCAAGCAGTACACATCCCTAATTGCGGTTATCTTGACCAAAATTATTGCGGTTATCATTATTATTTCTGTATTGTTGAATGTGCTCAAAAAGGATTATACAAACACTGAAATCTTTTGACCAAATTATTTTATTAATCAACTAAAATACAGTAGGGACCACTGTATGTTTTGCCTCATCCTTCACTTTAAGCGTGAGTGAAGAAAGCATAAAGAATGCACTACCAACCTGATAAACCCGGAAGAGAAAGAGATAATAATATAGTATTATCTACTCACATGTGGTATCTGGTGGTGGTTTGAGTACTCTGCAGCGAGTCCTGGATTATCTCACTCCTTAATGCTTCAGTCACACGAAAGATTTTTCACAGAAATGAGGCAAAAATACAGTGGTACCTACCTACTGTAAATAGACACGCTGTTGGAAAAAGCCCTATCTTGCATGTTTTGTTTTTATTATGCCTTACTAATAGTGTGTTAGTTAGTCTTAGTATTTTATCTGGTCTAATGGCTAAGCTTTTATTTTTTTGAATATTGGTTTGTACTTTGGCACATTACGATTTATCTAAATAAAGTGTGTACTGAATAAAATATCTATTATTATTTATTTCTGGCAGGCATTGAAGGCACCGTAAAAACATCTCTGGCTAGTTTTTCTCAATGATCACTCAGGCAAAGAGAGCACAGCTTGTAGGTTTAATGTATAATTCAATATCTTAGTTGCTCAGAAAGCAATGTGTTTATGTAAGTTAAGATTAGGGTGTTTAATGGTAAACGATGTTAATGTCTTTAGTTTTTACGTTAGCATTAAGCTAGCTAGGCGTGAGTGTATCAAAGTACAGTTATCAATCAAGGTTTTTCGATAATTTTGATTTAAAACGCTAATACTTAGCGTCTGCAATTTTACTGCTGTTATCATTGTTACCGTTTATCATTGCATCCCTATCTCATTATTACGTTAACTTTGGCAGCCCTCATTTTTTAAAAGGCTACAAAACAAACGTCTCATATATTTGATGACACATATTTGTGTTGTTATTAGTATCAACATTTCAGTCTCTCTATTATGACTTTTCTGCTGGGTTTTTTCATGTTTTTTTTTGTTTACTTTAGTTTTGTACAATATGTCTTGGCCCAATAAATAAAGGAACCACAAAAACGTTTATGAGAAACACTGTTGAATCAATACAAATGTTTAGATCATGTGGAATTTGAGCTTGCTAACATGCAATCGTTATTTCCAAATGTTTGATTTTTAAGAATTGTTTTCGATCAAGTGGAGTTTTGTTGAGCCAAGTTATATGGTTAGTATTTTGGGGCATCATTTGTAATCAAACAGAGCTAGCATTTTACCATACAGTGTGAAAGGGATTCATATGGCCCCATTCCTAAGTGGATCTCGCATGAGAGGAAGGTGGGGGGGGGGTAATCATTTTGCAATGCAGTCTGCTGAAAATGATAGAAAGTGCCACTCTACATAGCTCCTGACACTGTGGTCACAGTTGGAATTGCCACAAAACACATTTGAATATATTAAACACTCTTCTGCAGATAAAGTAGACAGTGCACCCGTCCAATTCGTCACGTTTAATGTGTCAGGTAAACTGCGACAAATGGGGGCCGTATGAATCCCATTCCTACTGTATTTTCTTGACCACAAGGAATTTGAACTATTTTGTGGAAATTGATTTTATGTGGCCTTATTTATAAAGGTTGCTGCACAGAAAATAAGTTGCATTCACGGGTGAAATGTATGGACATAACTTTCACTGAAAACGTTGGTGTTTGTAGAAAGATTCTATGTGAAAAAAGGTGGGTATTTCTGCGCACCTTTTCGACCATTTGTAAAGCTCATGTGAAGTTTTTAAGGCTGGAATCCAAGACGCCTAATTTAGTCACCACAAAATAAAGCTCATACTTACATAAAAACACATATGCACTATAAAACATAATACATAGCAGCACCTATTTTACGATGTATAAGCATTCCTTTAATTCTAAATATAGTTGTATAGTTATTCCTTAGTGCCAACATTTCAAAATATTAATATAGTTATATTGTATATGTACTTTTAATACGGTTGGTCAATGAAGTGTTGTTTGTTTTGAGCATTTTTAATTGCATGATAGTAATGTTTAAATAGATCGGGAGGTGCATCTTTGACGACTAAAAACCAATAAAGAAGTACTGTTGCACAATATTTCCGTAAATAAAATCATGTTATGAATTTACAAAAGTATTACATTTGTCTTTTTTCAATATAGTTAGACTGTAGAAGTTAAAACTCGGTTGGAGTGCAGATGTTTGGCTCCCACTTAGCCGTGCTGCATACAATATACACAAGCACTATGTCATCTATTTTATTACTATTAGTTTAATATTTTAGAAGATAGACAGATGTGCAAAAACAAATTTTGTGCCAAAAACATATTGAAATCATCTTATGCACACCAATTACCCACAAGAGTTTTACATATTGCTGAGGATGACTCCTTGTGTCATTAAACAAAGTGTCTGCTTTGCATTACTGGACAAAATAAAAAGTGGGCTAGTAAGCTTATTGGTGAGTCACAACTCAACCTAGCTGACATCTATGGCACACAGCTGCAGAGCAAGGGGAGCTCTAGTATTCACCACTGCACCCATCATCCTTTACACAGTGACTTCCAGCTCCTTCGCTCTGGTCGGCGGTTTATTGTTCCTCTTTGTAGGACTAAACGATTTAACAATACCTTTGTAGCTGCTGCCATCACACGCTTAAATAAGGCTATCACATGGTGATTGTATTTATTTATTAAGCCATAGCACTTTATTCACAGTGATTGTATTGGTTTATTAGCTATTATATTTTTATTGTTTTACAGTGTGCTTGTAAACTGGTTATCGTTTGTGTTTCTATGTTTTATATGATTTGTGTTTGCTTGTTTCATTCTGTCTTGATGCTGAATTACCCATGTCTGCACGACTATTTTACCTCCGGGTACCATTAAAGCAGTGGCGGGCCGTGCGTTTCCCACCTAGGCCTTCAGTGGTCCGACTTCAATGATTACCTCCCAAAATACCATAATTTATGTCACCACATGACCATTGCTGGAGAAATACTATACAGGAACCCATTAACGCACTACTGTCCAGTTAAACAAATCAACAGTGTACAAAAAGGGGTTATTTTCTGGCGCATTTAAAAATATATTAAGACGCATCAGCAATTAAAACATATCTCGTGGTACTGTCAAAATTAAAATTTCAAAAAACATTAAAAGTGAAAAAATAAAATATATGAACTTACAATTTGTAGCACCTATTCGACGCCGTATAAGCCAGTGGTACCCCTCGTCGTCGGCTTATTTGACTGGAAATGGCAAACATTTCCCCGTTTCATCGCCAGGACAGCTGAGCTAGCTTCCGGGGTTGGCCGAGATGGTCTCACAAGATGTAGTTTCTCTTTAAATATCCTTCTTGAAAATACTGTACAGCAGTGGTCCCCAACCACCGGTCCGTGGATCGATTGGTACCGGGCCGCACAAGAAATTAAAACAAATTAAAAAATAATATATATTTTTGTTTTTTATTATTAAATCAACATAAAAAACACAAGATACACTTACAATTAGTGCACCAACCCAAAAAACCTCCCTCCCCCATTCACACTCATTCACACAAAAGGGTTGTTTCTTTCTGTTATTAATATTCTGGTTCCTACATTATATATCAATATAGATCAATGCAGTCTGCAGGGATACAGTCCGTAAGCACACATGATTGTATTTTTTTATGACAAAAAAATATATATAAAAAAATACCACCCCCCCGGTCCGTGGGACAAATTTTCAAGCGTTGACCAGTCCGCGGTGGGGGGGGTTATGGTATTTTTTTTATTTTTTTTTGTCATAAAGAAATACAATTATGTGTGCTTGCGGACTGTATCCCTGCAGACTGCATTGATCTATATTGATATATAATGTGTATATTGTGTTTTTTATGTTGATTTAATAAAAAAAAATATATATATATTTTTATTTTTTAATTTCTTGTGCGGCCCGGTACCAATCGGTTACCGCAGTGGTTCTCAACCTTTTTTCAGTGATGTACCCCCTGTGAACATTTTTTTAATTCAAATACCCCCTAATCAGAGAAAAGCATTTTTGGTTGAAAAACAAGAGATAAAGAAGTAAAATACAGCACTATGTCATCAGTTTCTGATTTATTAAATTGTATAACAGTGCAAAATATTGCTCATTTGTAGTGGTCTTTCTTGAACTATTTGGAAAAAAAGATATAAAAATAACTAAAAACTTGTTGAAAAATAAACAAGTGATTCAATTATAAATAAAGATTTCTACACATAGAAGTAATCATCAACTTAAAGTGCCCTCTTTAGGGATTGTAATAGAGATCCATCTGGATTTATGAACTTAATTCTAAACATTTCTTCACAAAAAAAGAAATCTTTAACATCAATATTTATGGAACATGTCCACAAAAAAATCTAGCTGTCAACACTGAATATTGCATTGTTGCATTTCTTTTCACAGTTCTTTTTGACAGACATTTTAGTGATAAACCTGAGCTTGTGCTTCACTGAGTTTATGAACTTACATTCATATTTTGTTGAAGTATTATTCAATAAATATATTTATAAAGGATTTTTGAATTGTTGCTATTTTTAGAAGATTTAAAAAAAATCTCACGTACCCCTTAGCATACCTTCAAGTACCCCCAGGGGTACGCGTACCCCCATTTGAGAACCACTGGGTTACCGGACCGGTGGTTGGGGACCACTGATCTAGAAGGCCTTACTGACAACAACTCATGATCTGATTGGCTATCGCAATCATCTATCAACTGTATGTGTCCGTTCACTTACAGTGCACGGACGCCCGCATTGTTGATTCTGAAGGTCCCGGGCAGATTTGGTACAGCATGGCAACATAAGCTAGCTGAATTCTGATTGGATAGAAACTAAAAACTAAAAACAACAGCACTGGAAGGAGCATAACATGAAATGAAGAGAATATGAATACTTTTACATATTTAGGGAAAGTAAATTAAAAAATGTTATTTTATCTTTAATTATGATCATGATTTCTGGTTATGGAAGGCCTTGCTGGCCCTGACGGCACACGACTGGATTAAAGAAACCTTGAACTTAAACACATATAAATATTAAACATTTTAATTATTTGGACAAAAACTTAGCAAACAGAAGGCCAAAACGTGAACATGTTTTTTTTATGTCAGCAACATTTCTCAGTCATGGTGGAGCCGACACTATGATTAAGCATTTTATTCACGTTCCAATTATTTGTCTTGGTAATGATGTTCCATAACCCTTCAAAACCAATCTTGTTGCAGTGCTCCACATGACAAAAAACAATCAAAAATGATCTCCTTTCATTGTATGTCCAACATGTGATTATTTAACTCATCACCATATTCATAAGCTAATTAGCATGCCCATTAATGGATGGTAGTGGGAGGACACCAGCTTCTGTGCACAATTCACTCGCAGGTGTGATTCATAATGAGAAGAGTGTGTACAAGTGTGCTCCTATAAATCAGACTTCCTTAGAACTTTTGGAGATGTTACGTGATGTTTCACCTTGGAATCCCAGCGCTTTTATAAGTGAGGCCCCCCAGTGTGTGAAGTGTGTTTTCACTACACTGCAAAAACTGAAATCTAAGTAAGATTAAATATCTCAAATAAGGGGGATATTTGCTTATTTTCTGTCTGATAAGATAATTCTTCTCTCTAAGCAGATTTTATGTTAGTGTTTTACTTGTTTTAAGGGTTTTGGTCCTAAATGATCTCAGTAAGATATTACAGCTTGTTGCTGAGATTTGATGACCTCCATCCATCCATTTTCTCCCGCTTATTCCCTTGGGGGGCGCGGGGGGCGCTGGAGCCTATCTCAGCTACAATCGGGCGGAAGGCGGGGTACACCCTGGACAAGTCGCCACCTCTATATTGAGTAAAACATGCTTGAAACTAGAATATCAAGTGTTGCAAAGCTGTGTCATCAACACTCACAAGTATAAAACTACTTTTTTAAAGGAACAATTTCTTATTTCAAGCATGAAAAAAAAAAATCATGACTTTGACACAATTGTCTCATATTTAAAACAGATGACAGCCAAATGGACTTTGCTGTTTTATTTCAATGAAACAATAGAAAACACGTACTCATATAGTAGTACAGTTGGCACAGTACAGTAAACTGACAGTTAATATTTAAACATTTAACATGTGACATTTCTAACAATTTTGAACAGAAATAGTTCATGCACATTCAGATGAATTCTTAAAAATGACAATAAAAAAAATTTGGCCGGGGGCCGGGCTGTATATATGCGCACTAATTGACTGAAAGAGCACGCACTTGGCGCGATGATGTCATGTTATCGATGGAAAAATGCATCTTTAGACAATATGATTTACCTGAGCGGCTATGACATACTTGCCAACCCTCCCGGATTTTCCGGAAGACTCCCGAAATTCAGCGCCTCTCCCGAAAACCTCCCGGGACAAATTTTCTCCCGAAATTCAGGCGGAGCTGGAGGCCACGCCCCCTCCAGCTCCATGCGGACCTGAGTCCGCTTTCCCACAATATAAACAACGTGCCTGCCCAATCATTATAACTGTAGAATGATGGAGGGCGAGTTCTTGGTTTCTTATGTGGGTTTATTGTTAGGCAGTTTCATTAACGTCCTCCCAACACGCAACAACAGCAGTCACGTTTTCGTCTACCGTAAAGCAGTTCGTCTGCCGTAAACAGCAATGTTGTGACACTCTTAAACAGGACAATACTGCCATCTAGTGCATTTGATGAAAGCACTTTTGTGCGTGCCACACAGCAATGCATCATCAGAGAGGGTGTTCAGCATGGTTAGAAAAATAGTGACAGAGAATAGAACAAGGATGGACAATTCAACCCTTAACTCAACAATGAGTAGATGAGTGTTATGTGTGTGTATATGTGTAAATAAATGAACACTGAAATTCAAGTATTTATTTTATTTATATATATATAATAAAAGAAAATATATTTTTATAGCTAGAATTAACTGAAAATCAAGTATTTCATATATATATATATATATATATAAAAGAAATACTTGACTTTCAGTGAATTCTAGCTATAAATATATATTTATTTTATTTTATATATATATATATATATATATATATATATATATATATATAAAATACTTGACTTGATGAATTCGAGCTGTAAATATACTCCTCCCCTCTTAACCACGCCCCACGCCGAAATCGGAGGTCTCAAGGTTGGCAAGTATGGGCTATGAGAGTAACAAGCGGTTGCCTTTCCATTAAGAACAATAAATCAGTTTTTAGTATAAGTTTGCTGGTTTCAAGAAATGTAATGCCAAGCGCATATTATTATGTCAAGATAATTGCACTAGCATTTACTTAATTTAAGAATATTTTTCAACATATTGAGCAAAAAAGTCAAATTTTTTTAAAGAAAAGTGCACTTGTTATTAGTGAGAATATACTTATTTTAAGGGTTCATTGAGGTTAGCTAATTTTACTTGTTTTGGAAAGTCTTGACGAGCCAAATTTTCTTGTTCTATTGGCAGATAATTTTGCTTAGTTCAAGTAAAATACCCCAAATGTTTGTATTTTTTTTTCTTGTTTTTGAACACTGACTTTTTGCAGTGTAAGACATGGTTTCCATTGTGCCGTCAGGTGTGGAACGTGGCCACGCAGTGTGTGCTCTACTGCTTCCCCAGCGAACACGCCCGCCAGTCGCTCTTCAGAAACCTGGGCACGGGCGTCATGCAGATCGAGGCGGGTCCGGCCAATCACATCTTCTCCTGTGGCGCCGACGGCACCATGAAGATGAGGATCCTTCCCAACCGCTTCAGTGCCAACAACAACAACCACCATCGCCATCACCAAGGCAACCTCAAGAGCGACGACAAGTGCACCTTGTAGAACTTCCGGTCCTTGGTTCACCAGCTGGAGTGTACTCGTAAAGCCCGAATGGACACAGGGTGTTTTTTACGACAGGAATTAAAACCGCCACGTTGGCGAGCGGCGGGAGGTAAGAGCATCTTCTTCTTCGCTCACATTGATGGCTCCTAACAATCACCACAGGTGCTCCCTGAGGTGCTTTAAAAGAAGCCTGTCGTACATTCCCCACGCGTTTGGCGTGTAAAGCACATTGGGACTGTGGGGAGAAGTAGAAACCACTTTCCTGCGCCGTTTATCAGGAGCAGGTAGTACTTGCACCACTGGAGTCACCCGACTAAACCTTGTATTGTCTCATGTTGTACACCACAACACACGAGGAAGACATTTTATTTCATTAATAAAATTGAATTAATCGACTCCGTTTGGGAAAGTGTGCACTAAGTCAGTAGTCCCGGCTGCACAAATAACCTTTATATTATTATTCCCCTCATTATTAGGAGCGGGGCTAAGTGTAGCGAGTCATGTTGTTTGCACATGAAGGTGAAGCTAAGTAAACAATAATGTAAATACACTGTACAGTACATTGATATGATATATTCCACCTCAATTGTATGAAGTGTCCTTAATCTTTTGACTCCTGCTGGCACAGTCCTGACAGACGTCGTCGTCCTGAAAAGGAGTCGAGTTGCACAAAGTAGCTTTCATTTCATTTCAAGGCCTTTTCACTTCTTCCTTAATCAGCTGAAGAACTTTGAAGGGGTTTTATTGCAATTGTATTCTCTCTGCAGACATAAAAGAACACTTACTCTTTTCTCTTTCTCCTGGTTTGCGAGCATTTAAAATCCGCTTTACCTCTTACACTATTGTCGTCATTGTGTGTCCGTCTTCCGGTTGAAAGAAGCTACATGTGTGAGGAATCGCTGCTATTCAAACACAAATTGCGCTAGTTTGGATGTCCCCAAAGCCTCAAGTATTGTAAATGCTCATGGAAGGAGAGCTACAGCAGTGCTGCTTATTTTAGCAAAATGCTAGTGTCTCATCACACGGAAAAGGTCCTAGTTTTGTGACCAAGTCATTATAATAACAAATAAGTTGCATTTTTGTGAGACTAAAGTAGGGCTGCAACTAACAACTAATTTGATCATCGATTAATCTGTCGATTATTACTTCGATTAATAATCGGATAAAAGAGACAAACTACATTTCTATCCTTTCCAGTATTTTATTGAAAAAAAACAGCATACTGGCACCATACTTATTTTGATTATTGTTTCTCAGCTGTTTGTAAATGTTGCAGTTTATAAATAAAGGTTTATAAAATAAAAAAGTAGCCTCTGCGCATGATCCAACGAATCGATGACTAAATTAATCGCCAACTATTTTTATAATCGATTTAATCGATTAGTTGTTGCAGCCCTAGACTTAAGTTGTAATATCACGAGCTAAAAGCTTCTTTTTTCAGAAATGGTAATTTTGAGAGAATTAAAGTCAAATTACCAGACAAACTGAGACTTTTTAAAGTTGTATCTTTGCAAAAGCACATTTGTATTTTTACGAAACTAAACTGGTAATATTACAAGATCCATCCATTCATTTTCTACCGCTTTCCGGGTCGCGGGGGGCGCTGGAGCCTATCTCAGCTGCATTCGGGCGGAAGGCGCAGTACACCCTGGACAAGTCACCACCTCATCATAATAAGGATTCATTCATTCATTAAAATATAAGGCTATTATATTACGAGACAGAAAGTCTTAATTTGACTACGATCATAGGAGTTCTAGGAAAAAAGTTGGGCAAAAACTACCGTATTTTTCGGAGTACAAGTCGCACCGGCCGAAAATGCATAATAAAGAAGGAAAAAATACATATATAAGTCGCACTGGAGTATAAGTCGCATTTTTTGGGGAAATTTATTTGATAAAATACAACACCAAGAAAAGACATTTGAAAGGCAATTTAAAATAAATAAAGAATAGTGAACAACAGGCTGAATAAGTGTACGTTATATGAACGTGCCTGGTATGTTAACGTAACATATTATGGTAAGAGTCATTCAAATAACTATAACATATAGAACATGCTATACGTTTACCAAACAATCTAATCGCTAAATCCCATGAAATCTTATACGTCTAGTCTCTTACGTGAATGAGCTAAATAATATTATATGATATTTTACGGTAATGTGTTAATAATTTCACACATAAGTCGCTCCTGAGTATAAGGCGCACCCCCGGCCAAACTATGAAAAAAACTGCGACTTATAGTCCGAAAAATACGGTAGCTAGCAATATTACAAGAACAAAGTAATAATTGGAATTTTACAAAAAATAAGGTTTCAATAATACTAGGGAAAAGTTGCAAATTGGCAGTACAAAACTTGCATAATATTACCGGGGAAAAGTTTAGGAACAATTTTAGGGAAATAAGCCTCGTTGCGATCTTGCCTGAATGACACCTGTCATACATTTGATTTAAGATTTTTGCGAGAATAAGAAAAGTGTAAGAGAAAATGATAATATAGAAACGTATTTAGGGGTGAAGTTTTGACCTATTTCTCATATTACAGCTGACAATTGTTTTTTGTATAGGAAACACATTTTTTTTCCTTAACCCTATTTTCATTAAAAAAAATTATCCCAAAAAATACAACCTTATTATGACAACATTCATGATTCCTTTTCCTTAATGGCGTTACAAACCAACTCTCCTAAGGTTACTTTTCTCTTGAAATTACAGCCTTTAAATTAAAAAAAAAACAGTATCTTGTCAAAAAGGTGTATAACTTTAATTTCATAAGCTCATCACTTGTATTTGTTCCCTTTGTGTCCCAATACAAGTGTACTTTTTGTAGAAAGCAGAGATGTCGTTCTTTCTAGTAAGAGCTGAGTGGGTCATCCACTCGTTGATTGAAGAATTGTGTACGTTTCTATTTATGAAACTTGTTGATTGTCAGACAAGAAAAAGCACAAGCTTTTTCCCGCTCCTTTTCTTTAATGAGCAATCATGGTGCAATGTATGTCCGTTTCTTTCCTGCCTCTGGACAGTGCTTGGGAAAAAGACTTGTAAAAATAAAAAAATAAAGGTATTTTATCAAAGGCAAAACCTGTGCGCTGCTTCTCCTCTACAAGGATGCAGTAAAATAATCCATTTAATGAAAGAAAAAAGCTTTACTTTACGAAAACAAGCCTCTATTCTCCATGCAAAGCGAATCGGTACTTTGTGTTTTCTTTATGACTGTGAATTTTGATTCCATTTTACAATGCAGTACATATTGTATCATTTAAATTAAACATATAATAAAAATATGCAGAAACAAATGAATTGTGTTTTTTGTTCACATTTTATTGATTAAAATAAAAAAAAATTGACGAATAAATGATCTTGTTTATTGATAAATTCAACACAAAAAAACCATTTGGTTAGTTTGATGACATGGACACATTTGCACTGATTAGGGCTGTAAAATAACATTTCTGTACAATTGTTTATACTCAATTTTAGTGTTATCACAGTGGAAAATCTATTTGTGGATTTGTTTAGCACGGTTTGTTATCTGTACTTTTTAATTAATTCCATGAGTACAATAATATCCTCCGCTTTGTAGAGGGTGGGCACTCACAGCTTGGCGTGATCCTTCAGGATAATCTCCAGTTTTTGACTCAGCATGACATTCCCTCGAATCTTCAGTTTCCCAGAAAAGAAGGCCTAGGAAAACAAAGCAGGGTGGGAAAAAAGTGACATCTTGGAGAAGGTTCTTTAAAAGAGGCTGCACTCCATCATGGCTGTGGGGGCAATGACAGCGGCGTCCTGACCAGCTAATCTTTCCCCAGTTGCCTGGAGCCTTTTCAAAAAAGAAAACCCCAGGATCAATACGGAGCGGCGTGGGCCGGCATATAAATTGATGACGGAGACGTCTGCTGCGTGTAACAGATGAAATGCTGCAGAGATATCAAATAGTAGTCATTGATTAGCTGCTTGAAAGAGGCCTGCCTCTCTTACTGACGGTGATGTGATGAAAGGAAAGAACAAATTGGCTACTTTCACTGACATGTGCAAGAAAGGACCCTTGGGAGGGAACATTTCTACTCAGAAGCTCGTTATTTCTTGAGGAAATCATTCAGCTCAAACGCATCTGCCATTTTTACAGTACCGGTACAAAATAGACGCTATAAGGAAAGCACAATGTTGCTTGTCTTCTTAAAGACAATGACTGTGGGCAGAGGACATATCCAGGTGGCATCCCTGTGACACGAAGAAATGGTATCTTTTAGTCTCTGCCTCTTTCTTGTGAAATCTCATTCGTCTCAATCTTAATTTCAAGATTCTCGACTGTCCCATCTTTGATCCAACCATGATTAAAAATCAACAGGTTTATTATACCTCTATTGACATGCAAATTGGAAAATTACCTTTAAGAAATATTTCACAATATTTTTGATCAACTATTAAATATACTTTTTATTTCATTAGTCTATAATTATTTTTCTTAAGCTATTTTACCTGAAGTCTAACCAACATCTTAAAAACGACTTCTTTGATTTCCATGCACACTAAAAGAGGCCCTCAGATCTAATGTTTCATCGTCTTGTCTATATTTTATAAAATGTGCATTTAGAAAAAAATCTTGCTTTTTTTTTAATTTGTTTTCAATTTAAAAAAAAAAACAATTTATTTCTAAATATATGTTTTATTGTTTGAATGTCTTTTTTTGATGAACATATACAGTACAGGCCAAAAGTTTGGACACACCTTCTCATTCAATGCGTTTTCTTTATTTTCATGACTATTTACATTGTAGATTGTCACTGAAGGCATCAAAACTATGAATGAACACATGTGGAGTTATGTACTTGACAAAAAAAGGTCAAATAACTGAAAACATGTTTTGTATTCTAGTTTCTTCAAAATAGCCACGCTTTGCTCTGATTACTGCTTTGCACACTCTCGGCATTCTCTCAATGAGCTTCAAGAGGCATACTTGCCAAGCCTCCCGATTTTTCCGGGAGACTCCCGAATTTCAGTGCCTCTCCCGAAAATCTCCCGGGGCAACTGTTCTCCCGATTTTCACCCAGACAACAATATTGAGGGCGTGCCGTGATTGCACTGCCTTTAGCGTCCTCTACAACCTGTCGTCGCGTCTGCTTTTTCTCCATACAAACAGCGTGCCGGCCCAGTCACACGTTGTATGCGGCTTCGACAGATACACGTAGGTGACTGCAAGACACACTTGATCAATAGCCATACAGGTCACGCTGAGGGTGGCCGTATAAACAACTCAGCGTGACCGTATAAACAACTTTAACACTGTTACAAATATGCGCTACACTGTGAACCCACACCAAACAAGAATGACAAACACATTTCGGGAGAACATCCGCACCGTAACACAACATAAACACAACAGAACAAATACCCAGAATCCCTTGCAGCCCTAACTCTTCCGGGCTACAATATACACCCCTGCTACCACCAAACCCCTCCCCAACCCCCCCACCCCCCATCTCCCGAATTCGGAGGTCTCAAGGTTGGCAAGTATGTCAAGAGGTAGTCACCTGAAATGGTTTTCACTTCACAGGTGTCATAGTTTTGATGCCTTCAGTGACAATCTACAATGTAAATAGTCATGAAAATAAAGAAAACACATTGTAATGAGAAGGTGTGTCCAAACTTTTGGCCTGTACTGTATTTTGTTTTTTAATAAATGAATATTAGAAAAAAATTAAAGTGAATTATATTTATATAGCGCTTTTCTCTAGTGACTCAAAGTGCTTTACATAGTGACACCCAATATCTAAGTTACATTTAATCCAGTGCGTGTGACACCGGGAGCAGGTGGGTAAAGTGTCTTGCCCAAGGACACAACGGCAGTGACTAGGATGGCGGAAGCGGTGAATCGAACCTGGAACCCTCAAGTTGCTGGCACGGCCACTCTACCAACCGAGCCGAAAAAAATAATGATTTTAGTTTAAGCAAATGCGACAATTGGTCCATCAAATTATATGTTCTATTCCCTATCTCACAACCGCTGTATGTTCATAAAATGAAACTTTTTTTTCTTTATTTTTCTGAAGCTGCCACACAGACTTATAGTAAGAAAGAAGGGTACCTTCTGAGGGTTGACTTTCCCCAGCACCACATCCATGAAGTCTTCATCTGACACGGTGAAGGTGACGTCCGCCTTCCCGGCGTAAGGACCAGGATGCAGAGCACCGCTGCCGTTCTTTAAATCAATAACTGTCGAGGAGAGCACGAGGTGATATTTACGGAGGCGTGAGATCCTGACGTGGACACTCACCCCACTGCGCCGCGTTCTTGCCGTCTTTGGTGATCTCCCAGCCGAAGACGGCGTTGACCTTCTTGACGAGGTCGTCTCCGGTCTCTTGTATGCGGCGGCCGATCTCGGCAAACACCAACTCGCTCTGAAGCCCGCCCTGTAAACACACACACACTTTTACTACTTCATCACTTCTTGTAGAGGAGACCTTCACACACCTGAGGAACACCGGCTGACGCCTGCGCCGTTTCGTGTAGATCCACGTAAGCGCCGGAGAGCACGACATCACCCGTCTCCTTCACCTGGAAGACGCAAAGATGAGTCCGGTGCGGAGAAACTTTCCAAATGTTGTGTGGACTGACTTTACACTGGATGTGAACTCTGCTGCCTTCCTTCCACATCTCAGTCTGGAGGCTCTGACCAGGCATCACTGGCTTCACAAAGCGCACCTGCAAGGCAAACAATTAGTATCCATATTGGACCAAATATATACGTTCTGAACTCCTGCTTCCATGCCACATTTCTAGAACGCAAGTTGCGACTTATTCAACTGGGCCTCTGCTGGTGGTATCCCAGTACTGCACATTTCTGTCTTGCCTCTTGGTGAGGGCGGTCCCAATCAACGCCTTCCCCACTGCTTCTCCGCTCCTTTATTCCCTAATTGCTTTCTTCGTTTTGTCTTGTGTGATTATATGTATTATGTTTATGTGTGCTATGCTATGTGAGGTTTTTTCCTTGGACTCAGTCTGGACCCTTCCCGAGGGACCAGCCTTAGACTGATAATTTTTTTACTCTTCCCCCCTTTCCCAATGTCACCTTTTTCCCACCTTTTTTAAGGAGAGCCGTAAGTGGCTGATCCGTTGGCGGTCCCGTCTTGTCCCCCTGTAACGTATGTCTGCTCTTAGTGGGACTGTGCCGAAAATGAAATTTCAGTTCTTATATGCCTTGTACATGTTAAGGAATGGACAATAATAAAGCATCTTGAATCTTGAATCGTAGTTGAAGCTACAGTAAAGGACTTCCAACAAACAGCTGATCATCTCCACCAAGCAAGAAAAGGTCCCAAAGGATCACATCTCCTACTAATTAACAATAACATATTTTCCGGACTAGTAAGGCACACCCACTAAATAAAAAATTAAAAATTCACACATTTGTCCCACCGGATTATAAGCTGCAGGTACATACAGTCGTGGTCAAAAGTTGACATACACTTGTGAAGAACATAATGTCATGGCTGTCTTGAGTTTACAATAATTTCTACAACTCTTATTTTTTTGTGATAGAGTGATTGGAGCACATACTTGTTGGTCACAAAAAAACATTCATGAAGTTTGGTTCTTTTATGAATTTATTATGGGTCTCAAACACGCGTCAAAAGTGGTAAAGGAATGGCTAAATCAGGCTATAATGAAGGTTTTAGAATGGCCTTCCCAAAGTCCTGACTTAAACGTGTGGACAATGCTGAAGAAACAAGTCCATGTCAGAAAACCAACACATTTAGCTGAACTGCACCAATTTTGTCAAGAGGAGTGGTCAAAAATTCAACCAGAAGCTTGTGGATGGCTACCAAAAGCGCCTTATTGCAGTGAAACTTGCCAAGGGACATGTAAGCAAATATTAACATTGCTGTATGTATACTTTTGACCCAGCAGATTTGCTCACATTTTCAGTAGACCCATAATAAATTCATAAAAGAACCAAACTTCATGAATGTTTTTTGTGACCAACAAGTATGTGCTCCAATCACTCTTATCACAAAAAAATAAGAGTTGCAGAAATGATTGGAAACTCACGACAGCCATGACATTATGTTCTTTACAAGTGTATGTCAACTTTTGAACACAACTGTACATTGTTAAATTAAATATTTAACAAACGGTGCCTGTAACATGGCAGTAAAACAGCTGATCAAACAAAACACAAAAGTCATTGATTCTTCCTTTATGACATGAATTACATTTTTTTTTCCTCATTTAGCTTCAAAATGTTTATCAGGATTCTTCTTCCTTGCACTTTGTTAACACTTTAGAGCAGTGGTTCTTAACCTTGTTGGAGGTACCGAACCCCACCAGTTTCATATGCGCATTCACCGAACCCTTCTTTAGTGAAATATATTTTTTTTTTTAATTCAAATTCAAGACAAAGTTATATGTTTTTGGTAACACTTTAGTATGGGGAACATATTCTAAGTAACAAAGACTTAATTTAGAGTTATTTGGTTAGGGTTAGGGTTAGAGAGTTAGGGCCAGGGTTAGGGGGTTAGGGTTATAATAAGGCCATGCCGAATAAGGCATTAATAAGTACTTAATAATGACTAGTTAAGAGCCAATATGTTACTAATTTGCATGTTAATAAGTAACTACTTAATGGTGAATATGTTCCCCATACTAAAGTGTTACCATGTTTTTTTACTGGTGCACAAAATGAACCGTGCATGAACATCACCTTGTTCAAACAACAAAACCAACACAGTGCATAAACTCACAACAAATTACACACCTGCAAATCAGTCTGACTTCTGCTGTTGCCGTATCCGTAATACGCCGATAGCGAAAAGTTTTTATTTACACGATGAGTCGGGTGTGTCTTGACCTCTGCCGAACCCCTAGGGTGCGATCGAACCCAGGTTAAGAACCACTGCTTTAGAGTTTGAACGGTTCCTCAAAGTGGATAATTTTAGTGCAGTTTCTGATTTTTTATTGGTGAATCCATTCCATAATTTAGCCTTTAGCAAAGAAAAATCCATGGATTAGCCGCACTTTTGTACAAACCGCATGGTTCAAAGCTTGGGAAAGAAATCGCAGCTTATAGTCCGGAAAATACAACAACCACCACTTTGGACCATATTGAATGAGCAGGGCCCAAAATAATCCCCAAAAAATCAAGCAAAGGCCTGGCACAATTGCTCACACACATGTTTAATGCGATCGCTCCTCCCGCCAAATATTAATTATAACTACTACCGGTACTAGTCAATTATTCGAATTCTCAATTCCAAACAGGGTATATATAAGAGGGTTCACTCTGTGCATTGCTCTCATACCCTGGGAGAGTGGATTTAATAGCAGAATTAAATGTTTAAATTGTCAGTCATCCACAATCTTTGCTTTGGTGGGCGGAGTCGTGACACACTCAGGAAGCAGCACGCTGACAATAACTACGAGGGGGGAAAAAATGACTGCAAAGACAAATGTCCGATGTGGCAATATTTTGGCTTCAAACCGAATAAGCAAGATGAGCCCATCAACGTGACATGACAAACAACCCACTCTGCCTAATTTGTTGGTAAATGACGGCAACTCAATAAAAAAAGACAACACCACCAACCACCCAACTCAGTTTTTCCGAGTGGGAAAAATGCATTTCAAGATGGTCAATATTTATTGAAGTGCATTCTCTGCTACCAGTTTGTTTACCTATTTATTAGGCTGATCAAAATTTATTGATTTTTTGATTACAAAAGGTTAAAAATATTCATGAGACATCAAAGTTTATTGTGTTTGAATGGGTTACTTGTATTATTATCATATATTATGATTACATTAGTTTTAGTCTCAAAATAATGCTGACAATAATATAGTTTTTTGCCAATTATTAGTGGGTAAATATATATTGTGCAGCAAAATGTATCGGCCAAGGTCTGCCCACTGCCTTGCATGAGTCAAAAACCATTACGCTCCCTCGCACACGCACACACTTTTGACATGTCAGATGATTAATGTCATTGCTCCCCCTGCCAGGTATTAAATGGCCACCTCTTGCATTTTGAAAATAAGACTCCAAATGAGCCACCAAGTCAAAGCCCACTCTAACAGGGATGTGTCATATGATTAATGCAATGGCTCCCCCTGTCAGTTGTTCATAACAGCCACCACCTTGTGCAAAAAACACACTCAAAATTCACAGTACACTGTTATGGAATAAATGTACATGCTCCTCCCACAAGTTATCAATAAATGCACGCGCTCATCCCACCAGTTATCAATTAATGCACGCGCTCCTCCCACCAGTTATCAATAAAAGCAATAAATGCACTCGCTCCTCCCACAAGTTATCAATAAATACACATGCTCCTATCACCAGTTATCAATAAAAGCAATAAATACACATGCTCCTCCCACAAGTTATCAATAAATACACATGGTCCTCCCACAAGTTATCAATAAAAGCAATAAATACACATGCTCCTCCCACCAGTTATCAATAAATAAACATGCTCCTATCACCAGTTATCAATAAAAGCAATAAATACACATGCTCCTCCCACAAGTTATCAATAAATACACATGGTCCTCCCACAAGTTATCAATAAAAGCAATAAATACACATGCTCCTCCCACAAGTTATCAATAAATACACATGGTCCTCCCACAAGTTATCAATAAAAGCAATAAATACACATGCTCCTCCCACAAGTTATCAATAAATACACATGGTCCTCCCACAAGTTATCAATAAAAGCAATAAATACACATGCTCCTCCCACAAGTTATCAATAAATACACATGGTCCTCCCACAAGTTATCAATAAAAGCAATAAATACACATGCTCCTCCCACAAGTTATCAATAAATACACATGGTCCTCCCACAAGTTATCAATAAAAGCAATAAATACACATGCTCCTCCCACAAGTTATCAATAAATGCACGCGCTCATCCCACCAGTTATCAATTAATGCACGCGCTCCTCCCACCAGTTATCAATAAAAGCAATAAATGCACTCGCTCCTCCCACAAGTTATCAATAAATACACATGCTCCTATCACCAGTTATCAATAAAAGCAATAAATACACATGCTCCTCCCACAAGTTATCAATAAATACACATGGTCCTCCCACAAGTTATCAATAAAAGCAATAAATACACATGCTCCTCCCACCAGTTATCAATAAATAAACATGCTCCTATCACCAGTTATCAATAAAAGCAATAAATACACATGCTCCTCCCACAAGTTATCAATAAATACACATGGTCCTCCCACAAGTTATCAATAAAAGCAATAAATACACATGCTCCTCCCACAAGTTATCAATAAATACACATGGTCCTCCCACAAGTTATCAATAAAAGCAATAAATACACATGCTCCTCCCACAAGTTATCAATAAATACACATGGTCCTCCCACAAGTTATCAATAAAAGCAATAAATACACATGCTCCTCCCACAAGTTATCAATAAATACACATGGTCCTCCCACAAGTTATCAATAAAAGCAATAAATACACATGCTCCTCCCACAAGTTATCAATAAATACACATGGTCCTCCCACAAGTTATCAATAAAAGCAATAAATACACATGCTCCTCCCACAAGTTATCAATAAATACACATGGTCCTCCCACAAGTTATCAATAAAAGCAATAAATACACATGCTCCTCCCACCAGTTATCAATAAATAAACGTGCTCCTCCCACAAGTTATCAATAAATACACATGCTCCTTCCACAAATTATCAATAAATACACATGCTCCTTCCACAAGTTATCAATAAAAGCAATAAATGCACGCGCTCCTCCCACCAGTTATCAATATATACACATGCTCCTCCCACAAGTTATCAATAAATACACATGCTCCTCCCACAAGTTATCAATAAATACACATGGTCCTCCCACAAGTTATCAATAAAAGCAATAAATACACATGCTCCTCCCACCAGTTATCAATAAATAAACGTGCTCCTCCCACAAGTTATCAATAAATACACATGCTCCTTCCACAAGTTATCAATAAATACACATGCTCCTTCCACAAGTTATCAATAAAAGCAATAAATGCACGCGCTCCTCCCACAAGTTATCAATAAATACACATGTTCCTCCCACAAGTTATCAATAAATACACATGGTCCTCCCACAAGTTATCAATAAATACACATGCTCCTCCCACAAGTTATCAATAAAAGCAATAAATACACATGCTCCTCCCACCAGTTATCAATAAATACACGTGCTCCGCCCACTAGTTATCAATAAATACACATGCTCCTTCCACAAGTTATCAATAAAAGCATTAAATGCTTGTGCTCCTCCCACAAGTTATCAATAAATACAAGTGCTCCTCCCGCCAGTTATTAATAGAAGCAATAATTACCAGTGTTGGGACTAACGCATTACTGTAACGCCGTTATTTTCGGCGTTATTTTTTATATTCAGTAACTCAGTTACCGTTACTACATGATGCGTTACTACATAAAAAATAACGTAAAATAACGCAGTATCGGCTAGAAACAGAAGATCTGAGTGTGTTTTATTGGAGAGTTGCAGTGTCGTCCTTCTGAACCTTCTTGTGTCACAACGGGGACAAGAGAAGAAGCGCGCTCTGGGTGTGGGAAGGGGGGGAGGGCGGCGTGCCTGTGTTTACTAACAAGACAAAATGGCGGAGCTGAAGTCGAGTTTCTTAACATGGAGATATTCCCACTACTTTTGTTTTGTCGAGCACAAAGAAAATAACATTTTAGTTAAATGTAAGTTGTGTCTTGGATCAAAGATCCTATATACGGCCCAAAACAGCAAATCAAGTCTGCTGAAACAGCTACAAAAGCAACATGTTTCGACGAAGGTAGTAAAGAAAGACACAGACTCCGAAGCCACTTCACCTCCACTTAAGGATTTTAACGGAGAGACTGCTAGCCAGGACAACATTGATAGAGCCATTGCATCGTATATGCTAGAAGACATGCAGGCTATTTCTACAGTGGAATCACCCGCTTTCAGGCAGCTAATTAGCATGATACCAGCATCAAACAGCATATGGCAAAGAAAACATTTTCACGTACCTGGACAGTGAGGACATAAACATGAAAAGCGAGCTAAAGAAAACACTCCAAACTCTGCCTCTGCTCATCATTCATCACTGAAGGTACACACACTGTCAATTCTCTTATATACTCTTTCATTCTAGACTTCTTGAGTGTTTGATTATCACATCACTCTAAATGTATGGACTATAAAGTTCACAAACATAAAGAGGGTGTGTCGTATGTAGACCACATTGCTTAGCAGAGTTCAGTGATGCAAATGCATGTCAAGATGATCAACAGATTGTATTATTGTCCAGTGCAATAACAGTACTGAAATGAAGGCTAAAAGGGCATTAATGGGATCTTTAAAAAAATAAAAAATAAAAAAAAATAAGTAACTAGTAACTTTTCACAATAACGCATTACTTTTTGGTGTAAGTAACTGAGTTAGTAACTGAGTTACTTTTGAAATAAAGTAATTGTAACTAGTTACTGGTTTTCAGTAACTAACCCAACACTGATAAATACACACGCTCCTCCCACCAGTTATTAATAAATGCACATGCTCCTCCCACAAGTTATCAATAAATACACGTGCTCCTCCCACAGGTTATCAATAAATACACGTGCTCCTCCCACAAGTTATCAATAAATACACATGCTCCTCCCACAAGTTATCAATAAAAGCAATAAATGCTTGTGCTCCTCCCACAAGTTATCAATAAATACACATGCTCCTCCCACCAGTTATCAATAAATGCCCGTGCTCCTCCCACCAGTTATCAATAAATACACATGCTACTCCCACAAGTTATCAATAAAAGCATTAAATGCTTGTGCTCCTCCCACAAGTTATCAATAAATGCACGCGCTCCTCCCACCAGTTACCAATAAATGCACGTGCTCCTCCCACAAGTTATCAATAAAAGCAATAAATGCTTGTGCTCCTCCCACAAGTTATCAATAAATGCACGCGCTCCTCCCACCAGTTATCAATAAATGCACGTGCTCCTCCCACAAGTTATCAATAAAAGCATTAAATGCTTGTGCTCCTCCCACAAGTTATCAATAAATGCACACGCTCCTCCCACCAGTTATCAATAAATGCAATAAATACACACGCTCCTCCCACCAGTTATCAATAAATGCACGTGCTCCTCCCACCAGTTATCAATAAATGCAATAAATACACACGCTTCTCCCACCAGTTATCAATAATCGCAATAATTACACACGCTCCTCCCACCAGTTATCAATAAATGCAATAAATACACACGCTCCTCCTACCAGCTATCAATAAAAGCAATAAATACACACGTTCCTTCCACCAGTTATGAATAAATACATGCGCTCCTCCCGCCAGTTATCAATAAGAACCGCCACCTTTAACAGTAGAAGTACTGCACACCTTGATGGCCTTGAATCTGGAGGGATCGTTGCCTGCAAAGTGCTTGAGGACGTGTCTCGCTGCGAAGCCAAAGGAGCACAGACCGTGCAGGATGGGCGCCTTGAAGCCTACAGGGAGATGCAAGAAGCAGTTTCATGTGTCTTTTATGGGGCTGACATTATCTAACTCCTACTGTACCTCCCATGGCGGCAAAACCTGGGTCAATGTGGAGGGGATTCCAGTCGCCGCTTAGACGGTACAAGGCGGCCTGGGAGCACACAGGAAGGAGACGAGCTGAGACTATAATGTCGGTCAAGAAAGGAGACAAGCTCATAATCCTTCTTCACCTGGTCTCTGGTGGTGGAATCCACCAGCACTGCATCTGGCGCCCGCTGCGGAGGCAGCACCAGGGCCTGCAGGGAATCAAACACGTCCACGGCGTGACCACTTGTTGGATATTACTTGTGTATTTTATGACTGAACGCATTACTTTGGCTTTCTCAGACGTTCTTTTCCCTCCAAATCCGCCGGCGCCGACCACAAACACCGAAAACTGGTTGAAGCAGATCAGCTCGTCGCCGCTGTAGGTGTTCACTGTGGGGACGCGCCATTTTAAGAACGATGAAGGCGGACACCACTTCCTGTCACTCACCATCAAGGAGGATGAGCGCTCCAGAACCTTTATCCAAAACGTCCGCGATGGAGGCTTGTGAGGTCAGACTGCCTTCAAGGGGATGTCAGATGTTGATTGACATTTGATATTGTGTTAGATGTGAGGGGGGCGGGGCTTCATGTTGTTACATACCAGAAGTAGGAAATGTTTTGTAGAGCTCCAGGTACTGCTCGCCATGTAACACCTGACACCACACAAACACATATGAGGATCAACAGATGTTAAACTTTTTTTTACAAAAAATCACATTTTTAGGGAAACACATGTTCTTTGAACCACGGTGTTAGAATAATTGTTTCTAAATCATCACAAAAACTTTATATTACATTGTGTTCCTAGCAGAGGGACGGGAGCTGTCTTTGAAACCTACCAAGAAGAAGGCTCGTAAAACTCCACTGTGTAAGGGGGAGAGCCACATGAAGGGTTTTCTGTGTTCTTTCATGTATGGTAATCAACAGGAAGATATTGTTCTAACCCAAGGACTTCAAAGCGGAGAGATGACAGGATCTGCCCAATTTCCAGACGAACTCTTTTTGAAGTATTTTACAAACTCTTTTTGAACTATTTTATGGAACTCTGTTTGAACTATTTTACGACCTCTTCTTTTGAACTATTCTGTAACCAAAGGCAACGCTGTTTACGACCCACTTCCCTCTGGAAGTGGACGCGGTGGTCAGGTGGGAGGAGAAAGCCAAATTAAAAGAAGGAGGCATACAATCTTTTGGCAGAGCATGCTAAGATACTGTAAAGGGTACAATGTAAAGGCGACTCTCCTCAATATATTGAGTCCAAATTGAATTCTGTCTCTGTTTGATTCTTTGCCTCTTGTCTTGTTTAATAGATGTCATCAGTGTTTGAACCTGACAT
This sequence comes from Nerophis lumbriciformis, assembly GCF_033978685.3. NCBI lineage: Eukaryota > Metazoa > Chordata > Actinopteri > Syngnathiformes > Syngnathidae > Nerophis > Nerophis lumbriciformis. The sequence goes on from NC_084580.2 coordinate 1,365,619, forward strand.
ACGGTCTTTGATGACATCCACATACAGTCCTTGCTCAACTTTAGAGTGTTTTGACATAAGAGCTGTCTCTGGGTTAATTGTCATGCTTCATGTTGCAAAGAAAAAAAAATGGAGTTACAAGCATCCCCGCCATTACTGTAGTTGGTGTTGTAAATGTCACAGTGAACCCCGTAAGATCTGCACAAAACATCTGGTCTTTCTCGCTAGCTTTAGCTTATAGTAAAGATCGACATAACTTTTTTTCCAGCCATTAGAAGAAAGACCGGGAGTGTGAAGGACAGGGATGAGAAGAAGTGGATCAGTTTTTCTTAACCACATGGCCAGGGCCCATTGAGGCCCCCCTAGACGGATGCCAAAAAAATGTGTTTCTCAGCTGGCCGCAGCAGGACTCAGTTGTAATACATTTTTCCAACACTTGTGGCAGTAATGACAAAATCAAAAAAACAGAAGAAGTCTGGAGCAAAAGTCCTAGAGAAATGTCTTAAGCGCAAAAATGAAGACTAAAGTGGTGAAGCTGCATGCTAATGTTATATGCTAGCATTTTGGCTAATTTTGGTTTTAAAATCAGGGTTTTTGATACTTTGCTCCATCTTAGAAGTATGTAAACTCATCTTGTTAGCATGCTAATGTTTTTGCTTTTGTTTGAACCTACATCACATGGATTTTGATAATTGGCGCCATGTTAAAAGTACTCTAATTTCTCTTTTATTAACATGCTAATGTTAGCATATTAACATTTGATGTTGGATTTTTTGTTAATCTTATGCAATTAAACCTAAAAATCCTGGCTTTAAGACACTTGGTGCCATCTTAGAAGTATGCAAACTTCAATCGACCCCAGGCCAGAAGTTCACTACACAGATGGCAGGCCCATCAAAATTTGAATACGATTAAAATCAATAGTAAGATTACTATTCAGTGTTAATAACTGAGTGGGCCCCGGGCCCCTCTCTCGTGGAAAATCCCCCCCCCCCCATGTCAAAAAGGTTAAGAACCCCTGAAGTAGATGATATTCATTGAATTAAAAAAATACATTAAAACATGTCATTACTTCAAACAACTACTGTAATTCATCATTTTGTATTGTTTTTATATGATATTTCTTTTGTAAAGTTAGTTTTTCTTTTTAAATGTATTTTCTAATATGTCCTGTCCAGCCACTCAGGCGAATCATATTGTTGATGTACATGATCATATCTGCTGTACAGATGAGTAGTGGGATATTTTTTCTTGTTGCCTTATTTGTATTTAACTTTATTAAATAGGTAATATATTAAGAGTTTGGCGCAGCCGGAATGGAGCAGGAGGGAATAAAACAAAGAAAAATACAGAGGGGGAAATTGTGGGTAGAAGAAGGGGATACGACAGAAAGAAAGAACAACAGAACTAGATCAGCAAATAGGATATATACAAATATGATAAAAAAGAAGAACCAGCTCATGAAGTAGATTGTAACACGGAAATGACAATGAACATTATTCCACTACAAATGGAGCAATGGAGCAATAAAACTAACAATATAAATAACTATATTGATAATGAATCATAATACTTACCTATATTATCAACATTACAATCGCTTCAAATGCAACAATACATAAATGAAATGACTTACACGAATTAAAAAAAACAAGTCAAAAAATGGGGAGAAAGAAAGAGGAGTGGACTATATTAACCTTTTACATTGTTGTAGTGAAAATTAGTTAAGCTTTAACAGTTTGAGTGTGGAGACAATGTTAATATATGTTTGATGAGGCGTGAATGTATGTTTTACTCTCGATGACTTCTTTGCAACACTTACTCCAAAATAAGGAGCAGTTTGTTATCAAAGTGAGTGAGTCTTTTTCATTTGTTTTAAAATGGTTAACTTCTTTTTACACTTGTATGACAGGTAATAATGTTATTTGTATGCACTGCCTGAATGGATGATAGGCTGCAGTTTGACCTAGGAATGGATTATTTCATAAGCAAAAAAAATGTCTAAATCCAAACAAAATCAGTGGTCAACCATCGTACGGGTGATGTTTGACTTCAAATATTCCAGTGTATGTTTTTAAACACGCTTTGGCTTTTTCCAAAGAAAGCGCTTTTCCAAAAGTGAATCATTTCTTACTCAGTGGTGTCGAACTGTGTTGTGTCTTGCAGTTTTTTGTGCCTGGCCCCATTACAACAAATTAAATCATTTATTGCTATGAAACTACTGCTTATAAACATGCTTTTTATGTGTAATGTAAGCTTAAATATACATTTCTCTCATTATGATGACTATTTTGGCTTAAAAAGTACTTGCTTAACTTCTAATACACTCAAGTTTAGATATTTATTTTTCTAAAACAACATTATGTGACAATAGTTTTTTTTTTAATCCCAGAGTGGCGTAAAATATGTTTTGAAAACAGTGTACAAGAAGAAGGATGCAGCTGAGATTGACATTTTCTAACCTGCGTGAAGTCAATGTTGAGTCCGGGCACTGCGCTCAGGCCGCCATCCATCATGGCCGCCTGGGAGGGAATGACCCCGAAGGTGGGGAGGCAGCTAAAATCTGGATGGCCTTCATACAGGAACCTAAAAAAAGAACACCATGGTAGGTATGAGACAAATAGGAGCATGTATGTGGCTGAACACGTCATCTCCAGTACCTGAGGTGGTCGGGGTCCTTTGTTGACATGCCTACGCCCAGCGCATACAGGATGCACTGCGTGTGTGAGAAGCTGAATGTAGACGGAGGAAGTTTTTGTCCAACTGCTACCATCTAACACAAAAAGAAGCTTTTTAGTACAATCTTAAAATACATGAGATGTGCAGTCACACATTTACACACTTTCTCATGTTAGTGAATGAAAAAGAGTCCACAAGTTTGATTAGTACTGTATTTAGCCTTATTAGAATACAGTAATAATAAGTACATAATAAAAAATTATAAGTACATAATAAAAAAAAGTCCCAAATCATCCATCCATCCATCCATTTTCTACCGCTTATTCCCTTTGGGGTCGCTGGAGCCTATCTCAGCTACAATCGGGCGGAAGGCGGGTTACACCCTGGACAAGTCGCCACCTCATCACAGGGCCAACACAGATAGACAGACAACATTCACACTCACATCCACACACTAGGGCCAATTTAGTGTTGCCAATCAACTTATCCCCAGGTGCATGTCTTTGGAAGTGGGAGGAAGCCGGAGTACCCGGAGGGAACCCACGCAGTCACGGGGAGAACATGCAAACTCCACACAGAAAGATCCCGAGCCCGGGATTGAACCCAAGACTACTCAGGACCTTCGTATTGTCCCAAATCATATAGTCTTTAATTAATAAAGACTAACCAAGGTTTCGTTGTGCCGGATAATTATGAACTAATGACACAAATATCTTGACTTTGAACACACAGCACACGAGCGAATGAATGCATACTTACTCAACATGCATACATGTCACACTAAGGGTGGCAGTATGAACAGTGCCAACACTGTCATCAACATGTGCCATATAGTGAAACCACACTAAACAACAACGACAAACACATCTTGGAAGAATTTTTGCACCGCAACACAACATAAACACTACAGAACAAATACCCAGAATTCCCTGGAGCACCAACTCTTCCGGAACGCTACAATATAAACAAACGCCATTGGTGGATCTACACCTAACATTCACTGTAATGATACCACGTACAATAGCGTATCTAGTCGATACTATTATGATTACATCGATATTTTTTAACATCACAAAATCTTCTATCGTTTTTTTTTAATTTATATTATGTTTATAAACTCAGTAAATATGTCCCTGGACACATGATGACTTTAAATATGACCAATGTATGACCCTGTAACTACTTGGTATCAGATCGATACCTAAATGTGTGGTATCAACAAACACTAATGTAAAGTATCAAACAAGAGAAGAATAAGTGTAGATGTAACATGTTAAAAGAGAAAGTAAGCAGATATTAACAGTAAATGAACAAGTAGATTAATAATTCCTTTTCTACCACTTGTCCTTAATAATTTTGACAAAATAATAGAATGATAAATGACATAACATGTTACTGCATACGTCAGCAGACTAAATTAGGAGCCTTTGTTTGTTTACTTACTACTAAAAGACAAGTTGTCTAGTATGTTCACTATTTTATTTAAGGACTAAATTGCAATAATAAACATATGTTTATTGTAACATAAGATTTTTTTGTTAAAATAAAGCCAATAATTAAATTTTTTGTGGTCCCCTTTATTTAGAAAAGTACTGAAATACTTTTGGTAGCGGTACCAAAATATTGGTATCGGGACAACACTAATACACACACACCGAGCACCCACTGGCAGAAATGTAGATCGGCACCTATGGTAGAAAGGATGTCGTAAACCTAATAGATACATTTCTAATCATCAAATCAGTCTCTGTGACCCCTTCATGGTCGCCTGCGTCTTCATTAGTCTCATTAACAACCCATCGTTCAGCACATCACAGCTTCTGCTTTGCACAATAGTGACCAGCAGCTAGATGAAAACTGCTCCGAATCACTACAAGCCCCTTTTTAATTAAGATTGCAGACATGGAAGAAACGCAGCTTTTCAGCCTTGATGATAAAGATTGGAGTCCAGTAATGAATCATTGATATGGTCGGCCACACGCACATCCACAAATGTATGCACTACTTATCTGTACAATCAAATACTCATTTTGAATTGAGCTGAAAATGATAAAACTCTGTGAATGGTTGTCGTCTTGAAATTAAATAGTGTGATCATTTCAGTGTGAAGCAAAGTTTGTACAAAGCCTGCACATAATACAGATTCAAGGCAAAGTTAACCACTTCTACTCACAGGGTCGATGCCAGAGCTGGAGGAGGCTACAGTAGCAGGACCGGCGGTTGGGCTGGCGCGAACATCTTGCCCCGACTCAACCTTAGACAGCACAGTCATAATGGACTGGAGTGATTCTGCAAAGAGGTTAAGAGGCCATGAGGATAAGCGGAGGAGCAACCGACTGATTGGGCCGAGTTGCTTGGCTTGTTGTATATTTAGACAAACATGTATTATTGTTGTTTTGCTCCTCCATTCTTCCTTGTGATGGAGCATGTACAGGTTTCTCAACCTAGTAGGCCGCGATTCAAATCCAGGTTAAACAATACTACTACTTACACTTTTATTAAAAAACATGGTGTGAGTGCTCTCAGGAGAAGTGCCTGCTGTGTAATAGACTAGTGTACAGGTTTTCAAACTGAAAATCTGGGTTCAGATTACATATTTCTGTGACAAAAGGTGTCAGAAATGGGTTGGTTAGTCGTGAAGGATCTATAATGTCGCCATCTGAGGGACCCTTGGGACAGGTGGCCTGTATGTACAGGTGTTTCAACTCAATGGACTAAAGGGGTTGGTGTGTGAATGAGATGGCAGCCCCAAGACCACCTATGGCGCAATTTAAAGGATCCCCTGGACCACCTACTCAGTGGCCTAGTGGTTAGAGTGTCCGTCCTGAGATTGGTAGGTCAGGAGTTCAAAGGCCACCGCTGCTGCTCACTGCTCCCCTCACCTCCCAGTGGGTGATCAAGGGTGATGGGTCAAATGCAGAGAATAATTTCGCCACACCTGGTGTGTGTGTGACAATCCTTGGTACTTTAACTTCAATAATGTACATGGTTTTCCAACTCAATACACCCCCGTTCAAATCCATGTTAAGGCTATGGCTAATCAGACTTCTGTGATATGGTGTCCTAAATGAGATGGTTAGCATTCAGTCCATCTGTAATGATCCCAATTTAAATTACCCTTGGAGCAATTGTTTCTTGTGAAAAGCGCTATACCAAATCAAATGTATTATTATTATTATTATTATTGTGTGATAGTGCAAGTGCAAATGACCTGTGATTTTATCTGTGTAGGGGTAGTATTCCTTTAGGCTTCTGAAAAATAATGGTGTCAGAAATGGGACGGTTTGCTCTAAAGCCGTCCACAGCATCCTGATTTGAAGGACAGCAGTTTAATAGATGAATCTGCAGGCTTTACCCAACAGACTCCTGATCAAATCCAAGTTAAGGGTTCAATTTCTTTCATATTTCACTGACAAAAGATGTCAGAAATGGGATGGTTAGCTTTGAGGCCAATTGTGGAGTTCCCAATTTAAAGAACTTTTGGGAAAGTTCAACCCTGAGTAACAGACTAGTGTTCATGATTATCCCAAATCAATACTATGTTGTGGCTGTGGCTCTTTAGATTTTTGTGAATTATAGTGTCTTAAGTGGAATAGTAGACCTGAATCCACCTGTGGACGCTTGACACAGGTGACCATTGTGCAATAGATGAGTGTAAAGTTTAAAACTTAAATAAACAATTGGTGTAAAGTGTAAAGTTTAACTTAATAGACCATGGTTAAAATCTGGTAACATGTCTCAAGCGTCCAAAGGTGGCTTCAGGCTCATTATCCCACTTTAGACACTATAATGGGACGGCGTGGCGAAGTTGGGAGAGTGGCCGTGCCAGCAATCTGAGGGTTACTGGTTCAATCCCCACCTTCTACCATCCTAGTCACGTCCGTTGTGTCCTTGAGCAAGACACTTCACCCTTGCTCCTGATGGGACTGGTTAGCGCCGTGCATGGCAGCTCCCGCCATCAGTGTGTGAATGTGTGAATGTGTGTGTGTGAATGGGTGAATGTGGAAAATAGTGTCAAAGCGCTTTGAGTTCCTTAAAAAGGTAGAAAAGCGCTATACAAGTACGACCCATTTACCATTTACCATAAGTCACAAAAATCTGAAGAGCCACAGCCTTAACATGGTATTGATCTGAGGGACCCTTGAGACCCATGACCTCAGGTTATTAGAGGAGTGTACATGGTAAACCACGCCCCACTTTTGACACTGTAAGTCACAGGAGTCTGCCAGAAGTGGGACGGTTCTATCCCAGCTGCACTTGGGCGGAAGGAAGGGTACACAAACAGACTTAAAAGGGAACTGGACTTTTATTTGGAAGTTTGCCTATCGTTCAAAATCATTATGAAAGACAAGACGATGGATGTAATTTTTTTTTATTGCATTCTGAATATTACGGTAAATAAATGCAATCAAAAGTCCACTTACAATGGAGGCTATGGGAGCTGGTCTATTCTGCCTATAAAGCCTTTAAAAAACAACCAAACACCTCCATTAAGGTTTTATATACATGATGTAAGTATATGTAATGTAGTAACAGGCACATTTATAATAACATTTAATATTTACATATTTTGATCATTTTAAGCATACGCGGCGTGTAATGTAAAAAACGCATCATGACATTCGCTTTTTTTGCCCCCACTACATCACTGAAATCTACTCACTGCAAACTTTGAGAGCCAACAAGCATAAAAAAACATATATACATTATATATCCCCATTTAAATGAAAAATTACTCATAATCTTTGTGAAGAAAAGGAGAGTGGACCCAATTGTCTTTCTGGGTCATTCTCGCCATTTCTGGGTCTAAATTGGCTGTCTAAGTGTACCAACTTGTCTGAATAAGTCCTCGTCCTTCTAATTCCAGGTGTGATGCATGATTTATAATCTACAATAAAGTTTGACGAGCAAGGAAACGAGAAAGCAACTGATCAGTCGTTCATGTCAGCATTGGCACGCTAGCTTGTGATCACGGCGCCTCTATAAATAGTTCATCCATGTTAGCGCTCATAACAATATCACTAATACTTGGTAATATTAAATTCATGAAAAGTAAATGAAGTATTTTTGGCAGTTTTTGGCGGGGTTTTATGCGCAAAATAGAGGACCTCCCATTAGCTCAGCTGTAAGCGGACTTTTATTCACGAGTTAGAATGCATTTAAAAAAAAATACATCTCATAATAATAATAATAATAATAACTGGGATTTATATAGCGCTTTTCTAAGTACCCAAAGTCGCTTTACATGTAGAACCCATCATTCATTCACACCTGGTGGTGGTAAGCTACTTTCATAGCCACAGCTGCCCTGGGGTAGACTGACGGAAGCGTGGTTGCAATTTGCGCCAACGGCCCCTCCCACCACCACCTATCATTCATCATTCAATTCACCGGTGTGAGTGGCACCGGGGGCAAAGGGTGAAGTGTCCCGCCCAAGGACACAATGGCAGTGATTTTTGGATGGTAAGAGGCGGGGAGCGAACCTGCAACCCTCAGGTCGCCATGCCGCCCCATCTGTAGTCATATCTTCCATAATGATTGTGAACGATAGAGGAAAAAAAAAAAGTGCAGTTCCCCTTTAAGCTTGCTATCGATTATGAGCGAATAACATGACTTCTGGGAGCAAACAATTGTTTCTTGTCTCTAAACATTTCCTAAACTATGTACTAACCTGTTTCTCCTGGCATTGATTAATCAATAACAACAGCACTTCTCCAAGACAGAAAAAGAGACCACAGCAACAGCACTAAATCTCATGTATAGAATTAAAAGAAGAGTCGGTGATCATTGGCAAGTAGTTATAGCAACAAGCCTCGGTAATAAGCTACAAATGAGGAGGCAGCACAAAGTCATGCTAATGAGACCGGCTAGCTCCCGTTGGGGCCTGACACCCCCGTGCGGTTCTGCGCAAACCGTGCTCTCCTTGCTGCTTTTCCATATTTGAAAAAGGGACGCAAGAGGCAGGCCAGAGAAATACGGTGAAAATAAATAATAATAATTAACACACCAAACACTGCTCACCTATACTTATTTCTTGACCTCCGACCACAGATTTATTCACTCTGCTGGAAGCAAACGCAGGAGGAATACAGATGAGATGGAAGGAAAAGGCTGGTTTGAGTCTTTTAAAATATTTCAATTAGTAACCAAGTATTGAACACCAAACTCAATGACAATAACCAAACAATGTTTTATACTTTTAAAGCAGTGGTCACCAACCTTTTCGAGCCCAAGGTCCCTGGTCTCAGCTAAAAACCAAAGCAAGATCTACCAATGCGTCAACTAAAGATTATATATGCTGATATTTGATTGTACTGTTTGTATTTTAACCATATGAAGCACTTTGTAAGCTCGCTCTCTGAGAAGTGCCATGTACTTAATTACTATCACATAAATCTCAGAATTACACATTATAAAAAAATACTTAAATATAAGTCTATTGGGTAAAAAGGAAAAACTCAGTGCACAGCATTCGCTTGTCCTTCAAATGGGGAAAGCCACTGATAGCTTCATATCACACCATTAGTCTAAGAGGTCTGAGGAGTACTACTCTCAATCTCATAAAATCCGGAATGACTGTTCTGTATTTTACTTTTTATGGCAGCTACCTCAAGCATCCTTTTAAAAATAATGGGGTTCCTGCTTTTGGAATTAAAAAAATTATACTTTCTCACAAAGCAAAGCATGGGAAGTGCCCTACAATCGCTATTTAGCTATATATTCAATTTTTTCCAGGCCCAAATAAACCCAGATTCTGAACAAAAAACATCACTACCCAGCCATCATTTGAGTAAACACAAGAATAGTGCAGGAATGACAATGAGGATGGAATGCATAGTAAGAGTAGTTGTTCTGGCTTGTGGTAAAGATAGTAAGTTACAGTTTTCATTGACCCTTTGACAATAAAACCTTCAAAATGTTCGTTAAAATGTAAGAACAGAAAACCGCGATGTCACAAAATTGTGTAAGAATACAAAAATCCTAGGATACAGTTTTTGTATAATGGAGACTGTGGAGTCACGCTGTTTTCGCCCTTGGTTATTTCGACCAGAATTGAACTGCCAGTCTCTGACTTAAAATCCCCCACTACCCTTCATTGCCAGAACCTCACTGACCTTGTACTGAAGTCGGCTTGGTGGAGTCAGTAAAATCACAAACTTTGTCCCACTGGTCCCTGACAGCCTCGGGAGTCATGGGCTGGTTCTTATGTCTGGTGATGCAGCCCTGCGTTCTCTCCCAGCGCACTGCACACATGCACATTTAAGAGGTCATTTTAAGCCTGTCACATACAGTACTGGTGGAGCTGTGGGCTAATTAACATCACAGATGCATACAGACGTTTCCCCAGGAGAAATAGAAATTAAACAAAAAAACTCACATTTGCCAATCCAGCCTGCGCCAAGCTGAAAGTACATGAATCATACAAATGCTAGAACAAGTATGTAGTGTATTTCTGTCACGAGAAACAACAGTAGGAGTGAGACCTCGCTGCGATACCTCAAAGAGTCCTCCGTTTTCTTGGCATTGTTCATGACAGAGCCAGAGCACCATGGGAGCCACGTACTCCGGCTTCAGCGCCGCCACAAGATCTAAATAAAACAAACACAGGCACTACAAACGAGAGCCTCCTTTCAGGGCACATCTGCCATCGCACAGCCGAGAATCACTTCTGCTCCAGTGTTTTTGCACCATGCATGTGTTGTGCTAAGAAAACATTTGTTACACATTTTAGGACAGAAAGGTGCACAAAAATACCAGCTTTTGCACACAAAAACCTAAATATATTAATGAAAGCCATTTAATTAAATAGCTTCCTTTATAGTGAGCTATCATGTGTAAATGTGTTATGAAACAGTGTTTTTTGTTTCACATGGGATTAAGGCAGTAATACTCAGCATATATAAACAAGTGTTATTCAAATGTCTGCCCATGGGCCAAAGCCAGCCCATAAATCCGACAGGCGCATGATTTCAATTGAAAACATCAAAGCGCTCCTGTTGTTAATGAATCTTTGACTAGTGTTTTTGCAATAAGTCTTTCAAAACAGCTATGTGTGACAGTCATGAAAGGATCTTTGAGCAGTTTTTTTGCAGAAGGTCAATAAAAACAACATAGCACTCCTGTTTTTAGAGGATCTTTGACTAGTGTTGTTGGCACTAGGTTTTTTTTAAATACCAGAGCACTCCTGACAAAACAATAACATTTGACTAGCATTTTTCCAGTAACTGATACCCCAACTTACAAGCAAAATTTGTTTCACGACCAAACTTGTAACTCAAAACACTCATATCTCAAATCAGGCATGCCTATCAAAATGAATTGAAATCATTTAAATTTGGGCTTGGCCACTCCAAATGAGCACAATTTTAACATGAAAAATGGCTTTTTAAAAGAAAAACACACTTACTGAGAAATACAGTTTGAAAATCAAATTATAGAATATACTACAAACAACTACAGTAGTTTTATGAAATATGTACAGCATTTACCTTGAGGACTGGACTAATGCGGTGGCTCCGTTGGGCTGCTTCTCCGTCCGGGGATGCCAAGTACGTTTAATACGAGCGAATATGGGATTGTTTTCATTGAGAAGGTTGCTTGTTTCTCTGGTGAAATTTGGCAATAGTTTCCGCCATGTAAAAATACAAACTAGGAAATTGTTGTTTATGTTGCACACAGACCCCTTTGTGTGACTGACGTCTGCATAAGACCCAGTGAGCAAGGCTAATGCTCGCTTGTAGCGGTGTTAATTTTGACAGCAGTTTTAAATTTAGTTTAAGTCATTTAGTCAGTCTTTTGACAAAAATGTATTGAAATTTTAGTAATATTCAAGTAATCGAAATCGATTTAGTTTTAGTCGACTAAATTCCTCGACATTTTAGTCTCCAAAATTACAGAAAATTTTGGCGACTAAAATATAAAGTATAACGCATATTTGAAATTGTCTTGAAACCAATTTTATGAAGGTTATTGCAGAGTATCTCACAAACTAAATCCACAAGACCTGCACTCCATGAATATTTCAGTACAGTACCAGTACATTTCACACTAACCTTACTGTGTATTATTGTTTTAGCTGAAACTAAGCACTTTTTTTTAAAAATATTGAATAATATATTACTAAAATGGTATGATAAAACAAACTAGTTTTGTTTTGTATCATGTATAACTCTATTGAGTGTGCACAATTGGCGTCTTGGCCACTGTCCCGTTCAAGTACAGCAAGCAGTGTTATAAATCTAGAACGAGTAATATATATATATATATATATATATATATATATATATATATATATATATATATACATACATACATACATACATACATACATATATATATATATATATATACGTATTAGATACTTATATATGTATACATATATACGTGTGTATATATATATATACGTATATATATATATATATATACACGTATTAGATACGTATATATATATATATATATATATATATATATATACATACGTATATATATATATATATATATATATATGTATATATATATATATATATATATATTAGGGCTGTGAATCTTTGGGTGTCCCACGATTCGATTCAATATCGATTCTTGGGGTCACGATTCGATTCAAAATCGATTTTTTTTTTTTTCCAATTCAACACGATTCGCGATTCAAATACGATTTTTTCCCAATTCAAAACGATTCTCTATTCATTCAAAAATAGAATTTCAGCAGGATCTACCCCAGTCTGCTGACATGCAAGCAGAGTAGTAGATTTTTGTAAAAAGCTTTTATAATTGTAAAGGACAATGTTTTATCAACTGATTGCAATAATGTAAATTTGTTTTAACTATTAAATGAACCAAAAATATGACTTATTTTATTTTTGTGAAAATATTGGACACAAGCTTATGAGATGCGAGGCAAGTGTAAGCCACTGTGACACTATTGTTCTTTTTTTTTTATTTTTTATAAATGTCTAATGATAATGTCAATGAGGGATTTTTAATCACTGCTATGTTGAAATTGTAACTAATATTGATACTGTTGTTGATAATATACATTTTTGTTTCACTACTTTTGGTTTGGTTTGTTCTGTGTCGTGTTTGTGTCTCCTCTCAGTTGCTCTGTTTATTGCTGTTCTGAGTGTTGCTGGGTCGGGTTTGGTTTTGGAATTGGATTGCATCGTTATGGTATTGCTGTGTATTGTTTTATTAAATTTTTAAATTAAAAATCGATTTTTTTACAAATGAGAATCGATTCTGAATCGCACAACGTGAAAATCGCAATTCGAATTCGAATCAATTTTTTCCCACACCCCTAATATATATGTATATATATATATATATATATATATATATATATATATATATATATATATATATATATATATATATATATATGTATATGTATGTGTACCTGGTATCGTTAGTCAATGTCTGTGGAGACCCGCCCATGGCATTTGTTTAGAGGTAGCTAAAACACTACCGACTACAGATGGACGTTAGCCGTTAGCTAGCTAATGGCTAAAATAAGCAAGAGCTAAGCCCGCTTGCAGAGAGGCGCTTACGTGTTTACAGCTTCAACTCGTTAGTTTTTAAGCCAAAATGCGTCCACTTTTGCTGTTTTTGCTGCCTAACATGCGCCTCTGTTCATTTTACCAGCAATGTCACGACATGACAATGGCGCGCAGTCATGTCAGGGTAAAAATAAAGGACTGGTAATTTTCAGAAGCATTTGTAATTCATTAGTACAAAGCTACTTTAATAGTACCGGTATACCGGACACCCCACACAGTTGTTTCAATGGGGTTTTTTTTTTTTATTCGGTAAGTATCGTACTTCGCACTCAAATTCTCAGCTTCAGTGGTTGGAGGGTAGGATTGTGTCGATCTCTGGCTGTGGGCTGTTTATTTGATAGGGACATTACAATATACACTATGTATTGTACAAAGTTGGATTTAACTACAGTACAAGCTAATTTGGATCTTTTGTCCCCAGGAAAAGGCAAAACGACAGCAGGTTAAAAATACGTTTAGTTATTCAACTCCATATAATTACAGATAAAATTAAAAATACAGCTGTGGACAAATACTACTTTACCAAGAGTAGAAATGCTCGTAACTCAAATTATGCTTGCAATTTAAAGCATAACAAAAAGCCAAGAGACAGCTTGTACTTCAAATTACTCGTAAGTTGAGGTACCACTGTATGTCTTTAAAGGAAAACTGCACTTTTTTAGATTGTTGCCCATTATCCCTTATTTAAGACACACCAGACAAAATGCGCCCAGGAAAGAAGTTCTGGTAATGTTTCAAATGACCAAAAATACTGTAAGTAGGCTATTACATGTTATCATAAATGTGCCTGTTACTACATTACATTGTTGGTGTTTTATTTAGCGGGCTTTATGGGCAAAATTGATTAATCCCCATTATCTGCATTGTTGGTGAAAAGACATATGTTCTTGTCTCACATTGGGATTGTGGGTGATAGGCAAAATAAAATAAAAAAAAGTGCAGTTTTCCTTTAAAATATACTAATTGCGCCTGAAATGAGGTCTATTCACATTGTAAGTAAACGGGCTTGTAATAAAGTTTTATGTAGCTTACCTGGAGGCATAACAGTCTCAGTGAGCCGCGACCCAGCAACAGGAGCAATGGTGTTGCAATGGATGTTGTACTTGCTGCCCTCGATGGCCAGGGTGTTTGACAACCCCAGTAAACCCAGCTTAGCGGCGCTGTAGTTGGCTTGGCCGAAGTTGCCGTAGATGCCTGCGGCCGAAGCCGTCATGATGATTCTGGACAGAGAAAAGTTAGCATTGATGCAGAGTGACAGGCATCACACTGGAGTCAATGGGAGGGAGATTTTATTAAATGATGTATGACTTGACGGACAAGGTATCTGAGGTCAAAGCTTGGTTAAGAACTTCACCTTGTTTTACTTTATATCCAAACACTATTGATTTGGAAAGTCTGAGGTTGACAACTTATTATATGTTACCTGTCTAACCTCATTAAGATTTTGTGTTTTATGTTGACGCAAGAACCCTATTGGTTTTAAAATATTTATGACAAGAAGGCCAAAGATGTCGAAGTCAAAAGTGAACTTACGCTGTCCTCCTTTCTCGTCTTTCTTCCACTCATTACAACTGTTTCAATCAATCTTCAAACATCTGATATGTACAGTTGAAAGATTTGTTATTGTTGTAAATTTTTTATAACATGGGACAAGCGGTAGAAAGTGGATGGATGGATGGATGGATGGGAGACATACGAAATAATTGACATACCGTTTACCTCTCATCTGGTACTCTGGAGCAATAAATAACAGATTGAAGAGAATAGAACAGCATAAAAAACTAAAAACAAGTGTTTCTGCAAAACTAGCAGAGGTAGTCCTTAATTTAGTGGGTGGGTTACTGTCCAGAGGGAAGGGGCAGAGAGGAGAGGTAGTGAGCCGAATTCAGCTTCCTGACACCCTGTCGTATAAAGCGTTTTGTGAGCCATGCGGCACGCGTTCAGAGGCACCGATACCTTCTCCCTGAAGGCAGGAGGCTGCGGTGACAGTGAGAGGGGGTGGGAGTTGTCACTAGCATTGCTGATGGCTATGCGGTTAAGTTAGGTATTAAAAATGTCAGCAAAAGTGGGAGAGAAACCAATGATCTTGCTGGCTGTGTTTACAAGCCGTTGCAGAACCTTTGGCAAGAGACTCTGCAGCCTCCATACCACACAGTGATGCAGCCAGTGTTCATGCTTTCAAAGGCGCCTGGGTAAAAAGGAGCACATGACAAGGTTTGGGACTTTTTCTCTCTTCAACTTGCACCGAAAGTAGAGGCATTTTTGGGCATTCTTGGCCAGCAATATGGTAGAGATCCTCGGAAATGTGCACCCCCCTGGAGTCATCACTGGTCAGTGGGGGTGCCGCAGTGATCTTTTCTGAAAGAGCTCTTTGGTCTTCCCCAAATGGAGGAAGAGATTATTGTCTTTACACCACTGGACCCACCTAACTCGTGGAGTTGGCTTCGTCATTATTGTAGATGAGGCCCACCACGTTTTTGTTATCCGCAAACTTATGTAGTCGGTGCTGTAATTTGGCACACAGTTGTGGGTCAGCAGTGTAAAAAGCAGAGGGCTGAGCACACACCCGTGTGGGACCCCCGTTGCTCAGCGAGATTGGTCTCAGATTAAAGGCCGCCAACTCGCACATTTTGTGGCTTCCCAATCCAGCACGGATTTACAAATAAGTTTTGTGTCCCAGGTTTTTGTATGAGCTGCTGGACAATGACTCTGTTAAATGCTGAACTACAGTCCATAAACTGCATTAGCACAATATGCATCCATTAAATTCAAGTGGGTAAGAGCAGAGGAGATGATGTCGTCCGTCTATCTGTTTGGCCTTTATGCAAATTGAAACGGGTCATTGGATGGGGAAGAATGGCCAAATGTTTTGCATAATCAGCCGCTCAAAGCACTTTATAATAATGAGAGTCAGTGCTATGGACTGGTAGTCATTGCAGCTCTATGGGCTTCTTCAGGACTGGTACTATTGTGACGACTTCAAAACAATTAATGGCTCAGAGAGATGTTAAAGATGTCCGTAAGGATATCCATGATATCCTCAGCACAGTCTATTAGAACACAGCCAGGTGCATTGTCTGGTCCAGCCACCCTTCATGGGTTGATCCTGGAAAGGGTCCTCATCACACTGGCTGTGAACACACACACACCGTGCTCTCCCGCAGGAGGGGTGGTCTTTTGTTCGGGTGTGTTGTTATGTGGCCAAAGAAGGGAGATGCAGTGTCACATGTCCAAGCAGGGGTCTTATAGTCTGTGAGGGTTTGAATGCCTCCTGAAAAATTTAGTTTGTCCCGAGTGTTACTGACAGTTTTCAGGAAGAACAACAATCCTATTGATTTTAGGGGATATTTGACAAAAAGGCCAAGGTAAAGGCCAAGATAAATACTTGTCACCTGTCTGCTACTGACAAACATCTAGTATTGGTTTGTCGAGTCTAGATCCATATTGGTTTTAGATCATTTGACCCAGGTTAAAGGTCAACAATCTTCAAACGTTTAGGAATTATTTTTCTTTGTCACAGAAAGTGCCCTATTGATTTTAAAAAATGTGCAGTGAGATGAGATACGACAAATATTTAACGTTTTGATTACTGTTCTATGTCAGGGCAGGAACCCTATTGATTTCAAATTGTTACAGCCCCATGAAACATCACTGTATACATTTTCCCTGTCATGTTATATGACGTAAAGGAGGGTAAATGAGCCCTAATTGCCTTTCATCTTTAAACTAGCCCTCATTACTCCTACAATTATTAAATAATGTTTGTTCTTTGTCAAAGGCACAAACCCAATTGATTTTAAAATGGTTTATGACAAGATGGATCAGGTGGTCAGGACCAAACATCAAATTAGCATGTTTCTAATGACTTCTTTATCAGATACAAGCAATATTTCCCTTTTTCAGAGATAAGAGCACCTCAAAAAGGTAAGAGGCCTATTGATTTGATAAATATAGCAGGTCTAAAGATGCTTGAAGTAGCTGGAATCAAAAAGTCATAGCAACTCAACCCATTACATTTTTCTTCACATTTTCTGTTATTTGAGTGAAACAATGTTTATGCTATTTGACTTAAACCTATAATTAACTACAATTAGATTTGGAGTAAAATGTATATTTTGAATAAATTGTTCAATTATTTACTTTTTAATGCACAAAAACAAAGTTAACAAGTATGACGTAATCAAACAAAATAACCACGGCACCAACAGTGACTGTGAAAAGAATTGAAATTTCACCATTATAGTCTAATTAGTGACAGAGCAGCAAAAACATTTAAAAAGGTTTGCCGTAAAATTTAATACGAAGAGCCCTGTCATTTATTAATTGATATTTTACATGCGCCACATTGTGCAAAATATGGCGCTCCACGGATCGTGTGGACTGCACAGCGCAGTGTACTGCGATATATGATAATTAGGTGCAAAATTACAAAAAATACGTAAAATGTACAAAGTCAACAGAAATGTTGTCAAGTCACCACCAGATTCATTTATCCTGGGTTATTAGCCTGGTCTGGAGCAGGCTCGGTGCACAGAATAAATCACCATGGTTACCTGTCCGAATTAAACTTGACTTGCTTGCATCATTCACCCAGGATAACCAATATCCAGTTTAATTCCTTTTCCTGGTTTAGTAGTTTCGTCCTCTGGTTAAACCTAAGAGCTGCATAGCCAAATTTACACATTTTCTTTTTTTTGTCTGAGATGATTTGCATATCAATATCAAATGTGCTGTCTGAACCCTCTATTACGATGCACTTTCTTTTCTTGTAACAGCATGAAACCAACTGAGGTCACTACATTAGGGACTAGCAAGTGACTTGATTCATGTACAGCATTATTACTTGAGGCTCAAACACACTAAATTTGATGCTGTCCAATGTGGTTGTATAGAGCAGGTTTCTTTTAAGAGATGCCATGCACTACTAAGTTATGATGATAGCTGCCTTACCTTCCAAATTTTTGTTTTTTCATGTGGTTCCAGGCAGCACGGGTCACCAA
The DNA here is from genome assembly GCF_033978685.3 of Nerophis lumbriciformis. Lineage (NCBI taxonomy): Eukaryota > Metazoa > Chordata > Actinopteri > Syngnathiformes > Syngnathidae > Nerophis > Nerophis lumbriciformis. The sequence continues at coordinate 1,383,830 of NC_084580.2, forward strand.
AAACGAGCCTCGCAGGTGAACTCTGTGAATAAGGTCTAAAGAGCACAGTTGTGAGTAGTTATTAATATGTTCACAAATCAGTTATATCCCAATAAAACTACCAATGGGTAATCAATTCAGATTCAGTGACTTAAGTAGGAATTAAAAGTTAGAACAGTAGTATTTATAATCGCTATCAATAAAGCGGAAAAAAATGTATTTCCATAATATTTATAATTTTTTATTATTTTTATTAAAATAACTTTTAATCTTTTAAAATGTTGGCTTTATTTATTTTGAAATTACATCATATTAATTTTGACATATATTATATATATATATATATATATATATATATATATATATATATATATATATATATTGTCCAGCGACCCCAAAGGGAATAAGCGGTAGAAAATGGATGGATGGATGGATGGATATACAGTATATATATATTAGTATTATATATACTATATATATATATATATATATATATATATATATATATATATATATATATATATATATATATATAGTATTAATGATACCAATATATTTTGGTACTGGTACTAAAATTATTTCAGAACTTTTCGGTACTTTATATATATATATATACTGTTGTGTACATACATCTACTGATGCTTAGTCTGGACACATCCTCAGTGACCTCTTGGATTCACCGGGCGTTTCGGGTCTCTCAACTGGTCATACGCCCTCCTCCAAGCGACCCAACCGGGGGTGATCAAATCCCCCGGCTTGTGTCCAGACGGCTCGCTAGCTACCATGACTCAAAGGATCTCCTCTTTTGAGCCACAACCATCTCGAGGCCCTTTCCGCCGCTTCGGTGGTACTGCGGATGGCTCTCCTCTTTCTCTCTCCATCGATGCCCAAACTGCTGAAGGCTCTGACCAAGGAACGGGCTGCAAATCCTCTGCATCCAACCTCCACAGGGAAACACCTTGCTCTCCAACCAGCCTGCTGACAGTCGCTGACCAGTCCTGCATACTTGGAGAGCTTCCTCTCGAAGGCTTCTTCCAGGCGATCTTCCCACGGGACTGTCAGCTCCAGCAGCACAGCTTGTTTGGTGGACTCAGACACAAGGACAATGTCTGGTCGCAGGGTGGTGACTGCGATATGGCTGGGGAACTTCAGCTGGTTTTCAAGGTCCACCAACAACTGCCAGTCTTTTGCAGACGTCAGGATGCCTGCTGATGTTTTCCTAGCAGGAGTTGGCGTGTCCCCAGCTCTGACAAAGGCGATGGTTTTCTTGGAGGGGTGGAACTGTTTTGCCCATGCCAGTCCTGTGCTAATGGCTTCAGCGATGGTCTTCAGGACTTGGTCATGCCTCCACCTGTACCTTCCATCTCCAAGTGCCTTTGTACAGCAACTGAGGATGTGTTCCAGGGTTCCTCGCTTGGAGCACAGTGGGCATGCTGATGTCTCTGCAATGCCCCATGTGTGCAGGTTTGAAGGGCTTGGGAGCACATCATACACTGTCTGGATGAGAAATTTGATGCGTTGCGGCTCGGCTTTCCAAAGCTCAGCCCAGGTCACTCTCCTCTCAACCGCATTCTCCCATCTTGTCCAAGCTCCCTGTTGCTTTATTCCAACAGCCTTGCAGGTTCTTGTCTCCTCCACTGCCGCTCTCACCTCATTCTGAACAAGACGTCGGCCTTCCTTCCCCCTAGTGTTCAGTTGGGGAGTTGGAAAGGACCCTAGCCCAGCTCGACCCCGTGTAACTGCTCCAACCAGGCTCCTGTGTCGCAGCCTTGCATCTGCCTCTTGAACTGCTTCCTCTGCCCTCCATTTCCTGCCAGTCCTCACTTGGATCCCTGCTTTGGCCACCTTCGGATCACTTGAGTCCCTGTACTGTACCACTTCTCTGGCTCTAGTTGCCTTAAATTTCTCCTCCAAGGATTTGAAAGGCAACTGCAGTTTGTTGCTGTTCCCGTAGAGTGCAATGCTACTCAGGCTCCTAGGTAGTCCCAGCCATCTCCGGAAGTGGTTGCTGGCCCTCCGCTCTAGGATCTCAACTGTCGAGATGGGGAACGAGTAGATGAGGAGGGGCCACAGGATCCTGGGAAGAATGCCATGCTGGTAAATCCAGGCTTTAAACTTCCCAGGTAAGCCTGACTTGTCCACGGATTTCAGCCAGCCATCCAACTCAGCGCATGTCGACTGGATGGATGTTGTGTCTCTCAAAGAGCAGTCAAAAACCTTGCCCAAGCTCTTGACTGGCTTCTCTGAGATAGTTGGAATGGCCGTGCCTGTGATGTTAAACCGGAACTTGTCCTCCACCTTACCCTTCTTCAGCACCATTGATCTGGATTTGGCGGGTTTGAAACGCATTCGGGCCCACTCCACCAACTTTTCAAGTCCCTTCAGAATCCAACGGCAGCCTGGGACTGATTCTGTCATGACTGTGAGGTCATCCATGAATGCCCTGATGGGTGGTTGCCTTTGTCCGGAATTTGTGCGGGGCCCTCTGCACTCTGGCTCAGCAGACTTGGTGAGCATGTTCATGGCTAGTGAGAACAGTGTCACATAGATAGTACACCCTGTGATAATACCAATCTCCACTTTGTGCCAACTGGATGTTGTTGGTCCGGAAGAGACCCTCATCCTGAAATTGCTGTAGTAATCAGCAATGAGGTCTCTACACCTGCTGGGTACATGATGTTTCATCAGAGTGAGTTGAACGAGCTTGTGCGGAATGGAGCCGAATGCGTTTGCCAGGTCAAGCCACAGTACTGATAGGTTGCCCTTGTTCTCTCGAGCCTCCCGAATGACCTGTGTCACCACACCGGTATGCTCCATACATCCTGACATTCCTGAAATGCCGCCTTTCTGGACAGATGTATCGATGTAGGTGTTCTTTGCCAGGTAGGTACACAGTCGTTTGGAAACGGCGCTGAAGAAAACCTTTGCCTCAACACACAGCAGGGAGATGATGCGGAACTGGTCCAGCTGAGTGGAGTTTTCCTCCTTTGGGATCCATACCCCTTCCGCCACTCGCCATTGCTCAGGGATCCTCCCCCTTCTCCAGAAGACTCGCAGGATTTTCCACAGACGCTGCAGGAGTTTGGGACAGTTCTTATACACTTTGTATGAAGTGCCACTCGGTCCCGGTGTAGAGCTTGCCCTGGCTCTGCGGACAACCTCCCTGACTTCCTTTAGCTGCAGCTCCGACATGTCAAACTGCATTTCTGGTTCAGGGGGGTCTATTAGGTTGTTACACTCTCCCAACTCCTGCTCTCTTGCGGGGTCACTGTACGTCTGCTTCAGATGTTGATCTATGTCTTCCTGCGAGGAGGCCAGTTTGCCACTGCGCTTCTGTCCCAGCAAATCCTTCGTGAACTTGAAGGGGTTAGCAATGAAAGCAGCACGTTTACGTGCCCTCTCGCGTCGCCGCCTCCGATGCCACTCTGCCCGATGGAGAATTCTGATCTTTTTCTGAAGGATGCACATCAGCTGCACATCCTCATGTCCTGCCGCCTTGTACTGGAACTTCAGCGCTTTCATCTCCTGCCTAATGTTGTGGATCCTTACAGCTCTGTGGTTCTTTGAGTACGTGGTTCCGGAGCTTCTCTTCTCCTCCTTGCCGAACCGTTCAGCTGCAATGCTGACAATGATTGTTGTCATAGCTTGTAGCTTCCCGTCGGCTTCTCCCTTCGCTGTTGCCTCCAGAATTTGGTCAACATCGTCATCGAGTTGCTTCCAGAGTGAGGTCATGCTAGCTGCAGGCCACTTGATCCGCCTCTGTTCAGACTTGATACTCGAGGGATTAGTTTGCAACACATGGAGGTTCTGGGCACTATGGGGTGACTCCGGGCCTGGCACCTCCTGCGTCTCACCAGGTGTAACACCTGTGCGTTGTGTTGCTTCTGCTCCCATCAGGCACTTCTTCCTCGCTTGGTGGATCTTTAAGCCATGGATGTTCTTGCAGACTTTACCGCATGTACACTGCGCGCTCATAGTCATTTGTCCGTTGCCTAGGTCTGTTAACGTTAAGTCCGTCCGACTGGGGTGCTCATCCTCCCCCCCTCTCGGGCTCCCCTGGGGGCATTTTTCCTTTAGGTTCATCGTAGCTTATATATATATATATATATATATATATATATATATATATATATATATATATATATATATATATATATATATATATATATATATATTAGAGATGTCCCATAATATCGGCCTGCCGATATTATCGGCCGATAAATGCTTTAAAATGTAATATCGGAAATTATCGGTGTCGTTTTTTTTATTATCGGTATCGTTTTTTTTATTTTTATTAAATTAACATAAAAAACACAAGATACACTTACAATTAGTGCACCAACTCAAAAAAACTCCCTCCCCAATTTACACTCATTCACACAAAAGGGTTGTTTCTTTCTGTTATTAATATTCTGGTTCCTACATTATATATCAATATATATGAATACAGTCTGCAAAGGATACAGTCCGTAAGCACACATGATTGTGCGTGCTGCTGGTCCACTAATAGTACTAACCTTTAACAGTTAATTTGACTAATTTTCATTAATTACTAGTTTCTATGTAACTGTTTCTATATTGTTTTACTTTCTTTTTAATTCAAGAAAATGTTTTTAATTTATTTATCTTATTTTATTTTATTAATTTTTAAAAAAAGGACCTTATCTTCACCATACCTGGTTGTCCAAATTAGGCATAATAATGTGTTAATCCCAGACTGTATATATCGGTATCGGTTGATATCGGTATCGGTAATTAAAGAGTTGGACAATATCACATATACATATATATATATATATATATATATATATATATATATATATATATATATATATATACATATGTATTGTATTGTTTGTCCTTTTTGTGTTGAGATGTTTAAAAAAACAATGTTTAAAACACATTTATTTAAAGCTAATTAATTGTCCGTTCATGGTGTTAAAAACAATAAAATTATTTGTCTAGGGTACACTTATGATGAAAAAGTATATATACCTGCGATTATCGCGATTACATTTTGAGTTAATTCTGAACAATACGATTAATCGCAATACATTTTTTTATCGTTTGACAGCCCTAGTTTTTTTTTCTATTGTCATTAATGGTGTTTGTCGTTTTTGTGTTGAGCTGTTTAAAAAAACATAATGTTTAAAACACATTTATTTAAAGCAAATTAATTGTCCATTCATGGTGTTAAAAACAATACAATTATTTGTCTAGGGTACACTATAGATGAAAAAGTATATACATCTGCGATTCAATTTTGAGTTATTTCTAAACAATGCGATTAATCGCAATACTTTTTTTATCGTTTTACTGTGTGTGTATGTATGCATATATATATATATATATATATATATATATACATATATATATATATATATATATATATATATATATATATACATATTAGGGGTGGGCAAGTTAATGCGTTAATTTCGAGTTAACGCATCAATCTATTAACGCCGACAATTTTTTTATCGCGCGTTATTGCGGGTTTTTTTTTACATGCTTTTATTTTGTTAATGCCTATTGCTGGCTCCTGCGGGAACGGAAGGAGAACGCGGAAAAAAACAAAACAAGCATGGAGAAGAAGAGTAACTCAACAGAACTTTTACATGGTCATTTTCATTATAAAGTACTTCCAGGCGGCAGATTTGACAGAAGCAAAGTGGTTTGTAGCCACTGCCAAGCTGAATTTTCTTATCACAGGAGTACTTCCAGTCTAAAATATCACCTTAACGCGAAGCACACTGTTGATGCGAGCAAACCATTCAACAAAGCAGAAAGTGGAGCCAGGCTGCGGCAGACTACGTTAAATGCAGCGTGCGGGATAAACGAGAGCAAGAGAAGCTAAAAAATGCCATAGCGAAGTGGATAGTTACAGACTGTAGGCTCATTAGTGTTGTGGAAGATGCTGGCCTGAGTGACAGCACGTATGAGCCGCCATCAAGACGCACCATCGCACCAAGAATACACCAGTTGTATGAAAGGAGAGGACTGTAAAAGTGACAAGTTTACAACGTGCAGCTGTAGTTGCTCTCAGTGGGGACTGCTGGACATCAATCGGTAAGCATAATTACCTCGGAGTTACAGTGCATTATATTGATGAAAAGTGGGTGCTGCATTCACATGCTCTGTCTATAATGAAAACAGAGGAGAGGCATTATGGAAAAGAAAATTAGAGGAAAATGTTTCTGCTTTTACCTCAGAAATTGCCTGTTCGGATGTTATGATTGTGGCTCAGGGATTTGTATGTAGATTATATTTATTTTCCATAACAAACAGGATAACTTAAATACCCTGACAGTGGCAATATACTTGAATGTTTGTATTGACATTTTTTGAGTTGATTTTCATAAAATATGCTATTTAACTGCTACTGTTTAACAAGTACTGATTTAAATTGTGTTTGCACAACAAATGTTTTGGCACTTTTGTTCATATGGGAGAATATTCCAATAAAGGTGCACTACACACTACTTTTGAATTCATTACTGGGTTTTGCATATACAATGCAGTTAATCGTGATTAATCGGAGAAATTGTGCGATTAATTATGATTAAAAAATTTAATCGTTGCCCAGCCCTAATATATGTATATAAATATAAATATATATATATATATATATATATATATATATATATTTATTTATTAGGTCTGTCAAAACATATATATGTATATACACACACATATATATATATATATATATATATATATATATATATATATATATATATATATATATATATATATATACACATATACATATATATACACATATATATATATATATATATATATATATATATATATATATATATATACACACACACATATATATACACATATACATATATATACACATATATATATATATATATATATATATATATATATATAAGGGCTGTCAAACGATTAAAAAATGTATTGCGATTAATCGCATTGTTCAGAATTAACTCAAAATTTAATTGCGATAATCGCAGATATATATAGTTTTTTATCATAAGTGTACCATAGACAAATAATTTTAACACCATGAACGGACAATTAATTTGCTTTGAATAAATATGTTTTAGACATTATGTTTTTTTAAACAGCTCAACACAAAAAGGACAAACACCATTTATGACAATAAAAACAATTGCCTGATGTGTGTTGGTTTCTTGCCAGATGTTGTATTTTGTATAAATACATAATTTCTATTTCTTCTTTGCTTTCTAGCTAATATATTCTTATACAACAGGCTTTTTACCTGGAGAAGACGTAGAGGATGACGATGTCACTGTTATCGTCAACCGCAACTTGCCTCGATTTTTACGTCACAAATACTGCAGCGAGCGTAATCTGCATCAGCATCACATTTGGAAAAGACGAGCCACACTTTAGAGCGTTTTCTATTTGGCATGGTTGGGTTTTGGCCATGAAACATTGATGAGTTGCAAGATTACTAAGAGCATGTCCGCTTCGAAATCGCCTATTTTCCTTTCAAGTGTTAATTCAAACAGACGTGACGTCAAGTGCAACCCAGGCACCGCTAGATTTTACGTGAATCGTTGCCCGGTAATACCGGCTGGTTTCGGTCGGTGCCAAAAAAGTACCGGATCCGGTTCCCACCCCTAGTGACAAAGCATGATCGTAATAAAAGACATTTTCATTTTGTAAATGTAGTAAACTGGATGTATAGCATAGCACTTTTATTTTGAAGCAGGAAAAGTGTGTGTTTGGTTTGAGAAAGTGTCTTGACATGTGTTGATGTTGAATCGACTGTTTGCAATAAAAAAAGTCTCCTTTCGACTTCCTGCTGACCGTCTTTCATTTCTGTTGAACTTTTATGTCATCTTACTTACTAAATCAGTCACAGTAACAATCTAAATGTTAAGTTATCACTGCACCTGAACCGTAATCTGACCACGGAAGTGAAGCACCACCCGCCTGAACGACGCACGCAGCAAAGTTTACCACAAGGGTCAAAATGGACACGTGTGCGTTAATCGGCCATTAAAAATATTTGTGCCGTTATTGAAATGTATAGTTAATGCGTTATTATTGCGTTAACTTTGACAGTTGATAACGAGTTAACTATAAATTTCAATACCGGCACAAAGCCTGATTAACGCCAACACTTCATTTTTTGCCCTCCTGCCGTGCCGTAGCGAGGAAAACTTGGATGCAGTTGACTTGCTTAAGATGAGCCACAAGCGAGCAGAAATAGGACACACAAAAAAAAAAGTCTACCTTATGGAAATATCAGGTTCAAAGCCATGGCAAGTTGTTCTACCGACAAGAAAGGACTCTTTTTCGCCATGAAAAGACCTGCTGCGTGCGTCGTTCTAGAGGTGGGTGGTGCTTCACTTTCGTGTACAGATTACGGTTAAGGTGCAGTGAAAACAAAACATTTAGATTGCTACTGTGACTGATTTAGTAAGTAAGATGTCATAAAAGCTAAACGGAAATGAAAGACCGACGGTCGGCAAGATGTCGAAAGCAGACTTTTTTTATTGCAAACAGTCGATTCGACATCATAACATCTCAAGACACTTTCTCAAACCAATCACACACTTTCCGGCTTCAAAATAAAAGTGCTAGACTATACATCCGGTTTAACTACGTTTACGGTTTCTCCTTAATGTACGGGCTTCGTATTAGCTGCCACACCTAACAAAATAAAGTAATGTACTGTAGCGTCCAGAAGAAAACAAAGTCTCACGCTCTTTTTCGCTTTTACCGCCAATTTTATGCTAACAACGGGTCCAATTCCAGAAAGTATTTCCTCCGTGCACAAACCTCTGCCTGCATGCTTTACTCCCAGACACACAACACTTGTTATTTCTCCGCCGACACGGTGTGTTCAAAGACCATGGGAAAAAATTACCACCATAGCACATTAACATACATATTAACACCAGCCATACGCACGCGGTTGTCTGCCTCCGCAGGCAGCGTGTCCGCACTGAGGACGTATTTTAATATATTCGAGATGTACCCGCGGACAGCGATCTTCACAATTTAAGATGACACTGGCGGCTTTTAATGAGAGAAAGGCTCCCAGCAACGCGAAGTAAGTGTGACGTCAGGCTCTCCGCGGCTCGCTTTTCGTCACGAACATGGAGCGACAGAATCTAAACAGAGTCTCTAAACACAAGTACAGTCATCAGTAACACCAAAAATAGATGCTAGATTTGTTGCCAATCATTTTATTACGGAAAAAGTGACTAAAATGATTGGCGAAATCTCTATTAAAAAAATAATAAAAACCTCAACAAAGTACACTGTACAAAGAGCAGCAACAATTCAAAAATAAAACAAAATATTATGTAAGAAAAATATATGTTAATACTATACCTAATAATAACCGATTTGTTTTAAATGTATATTCACATCCCTTTTTAAAGAATAAATACATCATAGAAAACTATGCGATGACTTCATATCAACCACGCCCCCACCGCCACAGGTTGTTTTGGCAATTTAGGGGAAACCCTGACATTAACAAAATAAAAATGTCTTACATTACGATCATGCTTTGTCAGAGATGTTTTGTAATGTTATTCTGTGATATTTGCACCTAAAGAAATGTTGTACATCAGTTTAAGAATATGGGGGATTTTTCTGGCTGGCTGAAATATTGTGTAATTTCTTTTAAAACATGTTCTGGTGGAGTCCTCAATTACAGAATGATTAGCAGGCTCGGTATTACATTTTATTAATTAATAGAGAAGGTTAAAACATTGTCATGCAGCAATATAAAGCCACCCCCCAAGAAAATGATCTATCTAGGGTACACTACATAATGATGAAAGTGTATACTAATATATACATATATATACACTAATATACAAGCTTTTTGTTATTTTATTATGACTCTTACAATTCTACAAACTTAGTCTTGCAAAATGACTTGATTGTCATCAAATTTTGACTTTATTTCTTGTAAAAATGTATATACATTTTTTTTAGAAATAACAGGCCTCTCTACTTGCAAAATGTTATACTTGCAAAAAAGTTGTGATACTCATAGTACCACAACTTTAGTCCCCTAATATGTGAGGGTGTTCTTGTTTATTGTGCTTCTATTAATCGCAAATGTTTTACAGTTTTTCTTACATCTTTATATTTGAGAAAAAATAGTTTTACTTTTTATTTCATATATTTTTTATATTAGAACTTAGTTTATATAGAATGACTTTTAGTCTATTATACTATGACCCTGTTCTCATAATGTTAAGTTTATTTTCTCGCAATATCGTAACTTATTCTCAGAAATTTAAAACTTGATTGTCTTAAAATTTACAGTTTTTTATGTCAAATTGTTTTTTTATATATATTAAAACTTTCTTACTTGTAAAATCAAGCGTTTTTGTTTGTAACCTTACAACTTTATTTCCCTTTAATTAAAATTGTTTTTGTTTTATATTATTGCTCCTGTCTCATGAATCTACATGCCTTGTTATGGCTCTGGCAATTTTACAAATTAATTCAGTCAAAATTCCAACTCCATCCATCCATTCATCTATCTTCTTCCGCTTATCCGAGGTCGGTTCGCGGGGGCAGCAGCCTAAGCAGGGAAGCCCAGACTTCCCTCTCCCCAGCCACTTCGTCCAGCTCCTCCCGGGGGATCCCGAGGCGTTCCCAGGTCAGCCGGGAGAGATAGTCTTCCCAACGTGTCCTGGGTCTTCCTCGTGGCCTCCTACCGGTTGGACGTGCCTAAACGCCTCCCTAGGGAGGCGTTCAGGTGGCATCCTGACCAGATGCCCGAACCACCTCATCTGGCTCCTCTCGATGTGGAGGAGCAGCGGCTATACTTTGAGCTCCTCCCGGATGACAGAGCTCCTCACCCTATCTCTAAGGGAGAGCCCCGCCACCCGGCAGAGGAAGCTCATTTTGGCCGCTTGTACCCGTGATCTTGTACTTTCGGTCATAACCCAAAGCTCATGACCATAGGTGAGGATGGGAATGTAGATCAACCGGTAAATTGAGAGCTTTGCCTTCCGGCTCAGCTCCTTCTTCACCACAACCGACCGATACAGCGTCCGCATTACTGAAGACGCCGCACCGATCTGCCTGTCGATCACCCGATCCACTCTTCCCTCACTCGTGAACAAGACTCCAAGGTACTTGAACTCCTCCACATGGGGCAAGATCTCCTCCCCAACCCGGAGATGGCACTCCACCCTTTTCCGGGCGAGAACCATAGACTTGGACTTGGAGGTGCTGATTCCCATCCCAGTCGCTTCACACTCGGTAAAAAATTCCAACTCGATTTTCTTAACATTTGTTACTTTTTTCTTGAACAATTGTATTTTTTTAACATGAAAACTAAATCACATCGTGGGTTTCTACTTGTAATATTCCATCTTTATCCCCCTTTAGTCCCTGTTTCTTGTTACACCATCACTCTATTGTTGTGAAATGGTGAGTTTTTTTCTTGTAATATAAAACCAATTTATTCTCTCAAAATTAAGATGCCATCCAATTCAAATGTATGAGGGTTATTGATATTATTTGCTTACCCCAGTCCAAATCACTTGTCCTGGCAAAAGATCGGTCACGAAGTATCCTAACAAAAAGAAAAGGAAGTCTTTGGTGCCATGATCACCATGTGGAATGTTCACTTTTTTTTCCTGCAATAAAATAACTTACCCAGCATTGTTGACAACAACATCTGAAAAAAAAGATTGGATACCAGATGTTGCACAATTTAATATCAATTATGACTTATATTTACATTATTAATGAGATACTGTACATTCTAGAAGGAGCGGCGAGGACTGTCAGCGTAGTAAACAATAACATTGACAACAGCTCTATTCCACTAACAGTGAGCGAGCCTGTACTAAAGCACAACACTAAAACTGGCTCACTCAGAAGTAGGCTAGCCATGATTAATGTTATTGATCCCCCACCTGTTCTCTTCCCGCTTTGAACGATCGATTAGCTCACTCACCTATTCTTCCAAACGTATCCAGAGCTGCTTGAATGAGCTTCTCTCCATCTTCTACAGAGTCTATGCTTGCAAAGCCGAGGCCAAAATAGTGTGGGGAAAAAAGACAAACTTTACAAATGTGCAGCATGAGTGATTTTCTATGTAAACTGACAGTTATAACAGAGAAGATAATACACTTATGAAAAGAATGCACAAAGCAGGATAAAAATGCAATTACTTTACTTTTTAGATGATCATTTTTATGGACCGCAGTACATCATTAAATTTGTAGATACTTGGAAATTATACACGTAGGGTGCATCTAAAACTGTACCAACTTAAAAAAAACAGAGATTTATTAATGTAGTTTATGAATACTATTAAACCTTGTGTGGTGTTCGGGTCTGTGGGACCCGTTTTCATTTTTTATTAAAAGAAAAATTATACAATTAATTAATTTTTCAAACTGAGACTCACTGACTTTGGCTCATTTTCTGTGAAGAACAAATATCAGAATACATATTTAATGACCACACACCATACACCCCCCCTACACATTTCCATTACATATAAGATGTCCGGGTCCACTGGACGGGGCTAATAGAAGTGTGGAAATTGATGTTCTGTGTACCACACACACACACACTCACACACACACACACACACACACACACACACACACACACACACACACACACACACACACACACACACACACACACACACACACACACACACACACACACACACACACAGCAGGCCTAGACAGGAGGAGGACAGAGTGTAGGTACACAGAACATCAGAGGGTCAAATGTGCGAGAAAATGAGAGCAGACAGTGTTGACAAACAATGTTGCAACCTTGTGTGGGAACCGCAGGTGCAGAAACACAAAAGAGGAATCCCTGTGGGATGCAGAAACTGGCAGAGAAATTTTCCGTGCAACGTTCATATTGTTGTTACTCAGCCAGCGTTTGTGGGCTTTTAATGCCTCACAATCAAACACTTTTATGTTAAAATACTGAACAGATGTTTACCTTATCCCAATAAACATCTGTTCAGTATTTTAACATAAAAGTTTTGTGGCTTTTAATGCCTCACAATCAAACACTTTTATGTTAAAATACTGAACAGATGTTTACCTTATCCCAATAAACATCTGTTCAGTATTTTAACATAAAAGTGTTTGATTGTGAGGCATTAAAAGCCACAAAATGCAACGGGTCCATCAGACCCACAAACGCTGGCTGAGTAACAACAATATTAACATTACACAAGGGTTTAAGGATATTTTATTAATGCTAACAAATATTTAACAAAAGACGCTGTAATGCGGTCATCCGTGTTGAATAAGCATTTGGCTTTCCTGCACAACAACTAAACTTATAGTTTCTGTCATGAAAATCGACAACAACAATAGGCGGATTGGACCAACAATCACAATATTTATTATTCAGATTTAACATGACGTTAGTTTATTTGTACAACCACGTTTTTGTAGTTATATTTAGGCATAGCAACCACAAAAAAACACAATAACTATATGGTAGAGAATAAACTTGACTGCACCACAGAAAGTTTCTCAAACAAATCAAATGTTCAAACAAACATTTTGCAAAGTGATCGCTGCAGACACAAGCGGTCCGATTGTATTCCACAAGATGATGAAAGTGATATTTTTAAGAGCCATTTCCTTCCGACGCATTTTCGTTTCTTTCCCTGACTTTATTACCTTTATGAACCACTTCTTTCAGGACTCAATGTAAGATTTTTCCTATCTTTCTCTGGAACAACCAAGAACAGAACAGCAATGCAACGTTTTCTGCTCAAGCTCTACACTCACTCGTTTGAATGCTACACTCAAGCTGCTTGACCATCGTGTGGATTAAGCCGCGAAGAAGAAAAACGGATATGACGTCATATTCAACCCTCCTATAGACATATTTTTATTTCATCTGTTCTCTTACACCATGACAGCTAACATAAACAAGCTGATGGTGTTCTTGTTATATTTTTAGAAGTCATGATTTTGCCACTAATATTATTCTTGGGTGGCATCATAACACACTAGATCAGGGGTGCCCAAACTTTTTACCTCCAAGGGCCAAAGTTAAAATGTGCCAATGGACCGCCAAACACAGCGATTTTAAGCATACAGTCAGGCCACGAGTGAGAAGTTTAGAAACATACCACCATTACAGAGTAGTATCAATTAGGGCTGCACGATTTTGCGAAAAAACGAATTGCGATTTTTCTGTACTAAATTGTGATTGCAATTCAATTTGCTATTTTTATACATAAAAATGGATTAAAATGCAAAAAAAACAGGGGTAGGAAGACATGTAACTTTTAGACTGTCAATCAACATATTTTTGTCTCAAGGTGCCACACAACAATATGCAATAATTTACTTAATAAATAATATTTAATATGTTTGGCTTTATGCAGACAGGCGCAGAGTTTTTTCTACATCATGCGCTTAAACCAAATAAATAATCGATAAAAAAATATACATTAATTATAATGTACTCATAATATATATAATAATGCATGTAACCATTTAAAAAGGATATACACTTTTATTTATCATAACTATAAAATTGTTTACCATTGTACTGTAATTGAAAGGTAAATAACTGTTATCCTATATAAATAAACAAAACATAAAATGGACTCTTAAATCCGTCAGCAAATATTTTATTATAATAAATATTGAACAGCTTTAAGTGCATATTTTCCCAGTTGGAAAAACAAGGTCGGACGTTTTATTTTTGTTTATTGCCTTCATGTCACCACGGCATTTGCGCTTATTCGTCTGTGTCAATGGGTTAATAATGCCCATCCGATTGGAAGCTGAAATATTACCACAACGGGACATTTGGCTTCCATCCATCCATCCATTTTCTACCGCTTGTCCCTTTTGGGATTGTCATCATATTTTTCCTCCTAATTTGTGTTACTTTGCGGCTAGTTGCGAGTAGTGATGTTGTCTGTCTGTGCTTCCTGTGAGTAAAGCTGGCGCCCCTCTCTCTGCCCACCAAGACAAAGATTTTAAATGACTGAAAAGAGGGGTCACTCTTAATTTCACTGTTAAATACGCGCGCTCAAGTGCTTAGAGCGATGCACAGAGTAAGACGTTTTTCTCTCTGTTTACAGCGAAAGACGAACAAACGCGAGGCTCAACAATTCTGATTGGCCAACATATCTGTTATTCAAATGCTGGTGACAGCGAAGGGGGAAAAAAAACTACCTCGTGCGATTACGTGGTCGCTCTAATTAAAACTTTGATGTCAATTCGATGTCGAGTAATTGTGCATCCCTGGTATGTGGACTGTGAATGTTTGTCTGTCTGTCTGTGGTGGCAACTTATCCAGGGTGTACCACGCCTTCCGCCCAAATGCAGCTGGGAAAGGCCCTAACCCCCGCGACCTGAGAGGGACAACCGGTAGAAAATAGATGGATGGACGTCACTAAAGGCCTGTTCGGAGCAAGTTTGAAAGAAGACAAGATTAAATATCGTCGTCATGCCTCCATGGTTTGATATTACATTTTCGGGACTTATGAGGATCCCAATACACAGGTATTAAAAGGTAAGAAAAGTTGGTTTTGCATAATAGGACCCAAAACCGGGCCAAATGAAAGAACTCTGTTGGCCAAATTTGGCCCCACTTTGGGCACCCCTGCACTAGATAAATAAAGAAGGTAATCCTATAGCTGAAGTCTCAGGAAATGGTGTAAAGGTATATATATATATATATATATATATATATATATATATATATATATATATATATATATATATATATATATATATACATATTTATTTTTATCATTATTATTAATTATATTTTTCCAGAAAACTTTAAATTGAGATTTCAAAGTCCACATCAGGAATTTAACCAGCATTATAAAAATATCCTTTAAAAGTCGCACACAAACTTTGTGAACCGTGTCCTGGCTACTCAGTACAATACATTATACAATTAGTTCACAGGTCTTAATATTACTACTACTAATTATTATATTTTGCATCTGATAACAGTTAAGAATGTCAAAGTTTTGCTTACCACATTGTTAGTAAATGAAGTCCCGGTTATGATAGCCACAGTTTGACTCAAACAGATTAGTTAAATTCTAACAGAATTCTATAGGAAAAATATATTATGACTGTGATCGATTTTTGTGGTTTCAGTGTATTATGTAACTAGATGATCAAGGTAATCTGCTTTTTCTCACAGGATATACGGGCTGCGTGGCGTAGCTCTGATGGTAGCGTGACCGCCCAGAAACTTGAAGGTTCCCAGTACGAATCCAACTCTTGTCCTACAAGTCACTGCCAATGTGTTCTTCTGCAAGATACTTCACCCACATTGCTCCCAGTGCTACTAATATTAGTATACAAATTAGTGAATTTTTGGTGGTGGCCAATTTGCAGCCACATTTTCGTCAGGGCAGCTGTTGTTAAAAATTTAGCATTCACCAATGTGTGAATGTGGAATGAATGAATGATGGGTTCTCAATTCTCACTGTAAAGCGCTTCGAGTGTCTAGAAAAGTGCTTAATAAATCTAAACCATCATAAATAGACTAACTGCCTTATTTGAGGCGCCATATTGACAAGGTAAACATAAACACAGATAGTGACAATGCTGGAAGACAAGAAGGAGGCTAGTCAAAATCTTCTCACCGTAGTTGGCCACTGCCTTGCCTCCCTCGGCTCTTATCTTCTCCACAACCTTATCAGCAGCTGCAGAACTCTTTCCACCCCCTTTAGTGTCTGCCCCAAGGTCATTCACTTTAATGTAGTGAGAGGAAAGAAAAGATTAGCAATAAATGGGCGAGAAGTGCAAATCTCCACCAGTGATTAGAGGAGTTTCGCTAAGCCTCGTCATTCAGTTCAAGGGCAAGTTCATCCCAGATAGCCAGGCATGCTGATATTTAGATGTTTACAGCTTACAGCATGTGCGGATAGGCTGAGCCTAAATCACTGTGTCAATCAATACAATGGTCTACAATGTGCAATGATTTATCCTCTTAAATCCGAGGATGCGGCAGAAGATCACAAGCGTGCCACTGTGACATACAGTATTAGCATAGTAGCATGATGCGTCCCCGCTTGACTCAAGCTTAGCAGCATACTATGCAAATTACTACTCCTTTACAGTTAATGAGAAGGCAAAGCTAAAGAGTTGAGCTACAAAAGACAGCAGGCTGATGATGCCCAAGGAAGAAGAAAATAATGACACTACTGTATGTATTTAAAATTTTAAAAATGCACAATATACCCAATATTATGAGCGAATATCAAAACCCTGCTGGAAAAAAAAGGTAAAATTAGGAGAAACATTTTATTATCACAATAGTACTGCTGTATTACAATCACACATGTCGCTATTATTTCTTCATGTATCTATATTTAGAAAAAGTCCTCCCCTTAACTATCACATACTTGTTTTCCTCATCAAATGTTTATTTATTTTCTTGTAACATTCCCACTATATTATTTTTCTTGGCATGTTAGAACCTTATAATTTATTTTCTTGTCATATTTGTTCCCTTAAAATTACACGTTTTTTGTTGTTGTATTGTGCGTTGTTTTTTTATTCTTGCAATAGTAGGGGTGTAACGGTACACAAAAATTTCGGTTCGGTACGTACCTCGGTTTAGAAGTCACGGTTCGGTTCATTTTTGGTACAGTAAGAAAACAATAAAATATACATTTTTTGGTTATTTATTTACCAAATTTGTAGACAATGGCTTTATCCTTTTAACATTGGAAACACTATAATAATTCTGCCCACGTTAATCCACATTAAACTGCCTCAAATTGTTGCTCAGATTAAATAAAATGACAAAACTTTTCTTCTACATATAAAAAGTGCAACATTAAACAGTTTCAAGTCAACTCATCATGCTTAATTTATTACAGCATTTGGGAAGCCTGTAGTTGATTTTTATTATGTAAATGTTATATTTTTATCAACATGTGATAGCAGGGACCCCGCCATTCAAAACTTGGCTGCTCCATTACTACTGATTAATGTAACTATAGCTTAAAAAATAGTACAATAGCAATAGGAGAGACTATTCATCCCTGAACACCATGGAGTTCATGTAGGCTTTATGATGCAGTTACATTATTATATCAACTATCAGAGACAGAAACTCTTCATTTAACATAATGTCCTTTTTTGCTGCTTCAACACAGCTCAATCAACACAGAAAAAGGTAAAGTGAAATAACAGACAGACAGGGCTTTGCCGCACGCACGCACGCACGCACGCACGCACGCACGCACGCACGCACGCACGCACGCACGCACGCACGCACGCACGCACGCACGCACGCACGCACGCACGCACGCACGCACGCACGCACGCACGCACGCACACACACACACACACACACACACACACACACCGCAAAATGAGCTAACGTTACGCTAAAAGCGAATTAGCCTTCACCTCAAGCCAGGACTGCGAGCGAGCTGAGCTGCAGTTTATATTTCTAGAACGTCAACGGGCTCATAGTGATGTTACTAGTAGTTGACTGGGAGGTGTTTATTATAATTTGGGGAGAGTCCGCTGCCTGATGCTTACCTGCTATACCCTAAGCACTGACTACATGCGCTCTGAATACGCACTGCTGATTGGCTGTTACCGCTCTGAATACGCACTGCTGATTGGCTGTTATCGCTCTGTATGTAACCAATCAGATGGTTGTGTGGGTGGGACAATGCTGGGTGCTGTGTACTGACAGAGACAGGCAGAAGGAAGCGGAGCAGCTTGTTAAGACTTTAGCTTAGCTTAATATGTTCATGTGGAAACTCATTCAGTACACCTCCGAACCGAACCCCCCGTACCGAAACGGTTCAATACAAATACACGTACCGTTACACCCCTACGCAATAGTAAAAAAAATTCTCGCAAAGCTATGACTTTATTCTGCTAAAATTATTACTTTTTTGTTGTATTTTTTATTACAGCTTAACACTCGTAAACTCATAATATTGCAACTTACAGTACAAAGTGGGCTTTATATTGTGAATTTATTCTCAGTTATACCTAAAATAAACAATGAAAAATTGGAACTTTATTACCTTAAACTGCTGTACTAAAGTTTTACGTTGTTTAATATCACATATTTATTCTCGCAAAATTATGACTTTATTTGACCTTTTAATATTACAATATTTTTGTTGTAAGATTTTATATGTAATTTTTTACCTTTATTTATTGAATCCAAATTATTGAAATTCAATGATTCAGTGCATTGGCAAACAGCTAAAATTATGCACAAAGCAAACTATAACCTGCTACTCAGGAATGTATAACAATTCTTCTCAAGAAAAGTGGAGAAATAAAACCTCAGAGAAAAATGTAACTGAAAACATTTGTATGATCGTACAACACTTAAAACCTTTAACATATCAGTACATGGAATTCAATTATGGAATGGGTTAAGAAAAAAGTCAAACAATATACTAATATGATCCAGTCCAGTTTAAGAAACTGTTAAAACTAAAAGTGTTTACAAAGTACAAGGGAGAAGAATTATGACAAATGTCTTGAACTGATTGAACATAAGATATTATTAATCTCATTAGGTGAATCATAACTGACTTAACTATTTATTAAGACAACTGTTGTATTTGAAATGCTTGATGAAAATTATGTTACAAGTGTTACAAAACGTGAGAGAAACATATGCGTTAGTAATTGCTATGAAGTGGGAAAGGGGTGGATTAAATACGCTTTGCTTCTTCCTACTTCTTTTCGGGCATGTTGTAAAGAGAAATAAAAAATGTGTGATGTATCATATTGAAATGTATACATGTTTGATATAAACTTCAACCAACCAACTTTGTTACCTCTACAATGTATAAATATGAAAACATGTGATGTTCCTCAATGTAACTTAGTTACGCCTGTAGGAAATAAACTAACCCATTAACATATCTTTAGTCTCTCTTGAAATTCTTCAACTCTATTCTTATAGTTCTATTTTTTTCTCACCATATTTGTTTTCTCTTTCCAGTGTGGCTCTAACAATATTGTACTAAAATGCATGTATGCACATCCAAAATAACAAGAGTCCATGCATATTTACCTACAACAGAGGCACCTCTTTCAGCAAAAGCCAATGCATATTCTTTTCCAAGTCCTGCAGACAATAAGATACACAACATTATTATTTGCATTTCTAACAAGAGTAAACACACCCACAGTGATTGTTTTGCTCTTGCAGCATGCACCCTTCACACACTTGGCTTGGTTGCACAAGTACAGTACTTTGAACCCCATGTTCGACTGGAAACGATATCTCTCGGCGGGTTTGCTCATTAGAATTTCTACGAATCCGTTACATGACTTCTAAATGTTATGCCATTTGAATTTGAATGTATTAATGGAAAACCCCTTGAGATGCAGTGTCTCGTTTTCAAGGGGGACCAAAGACATTTAAAATGAACCCAATACAGTACAACACAGGACAAGTTACACAACAAACAATTACACTCATTAAAAGACAATTTTGCTCAGATACCTCTCAGCTCACACAACTCTCTCAGAATATACAATATTTACAATAGAATAACATAATGATGTAAAATATATATAATATTACATTAAATTTCAACCAAGGATATACTACATACAGTGGCATTCAGTTTTAAGATAAACAAAAAAATACATTTTGAAGGGACCAATGGTTGATAAAGAACTCAGAGAGACAGGCAGATTATTACAATCAAAGCGCTTTACGCACAGTAGGGACAGTAAATGTAGGATATTGAGAGTGTCTGAGAGGGTAGGATGATGTAAAGGGCACAGGAAAACATTTCAAATATGCTGGTAGATTTAAAATAAATAAATAAATAAAATAAAAAATCAAGTGATCCATTGTTGGGACTGTTTACGTTTTTGTTGATATGCAATATCGACACTCTTGCAAAGCAGCAATATGATCAGCTGACACAAGACAAAATACATGTTTCTAGAATGCTGTCACAAACATTTCATTGTTGACATGATCGAGTAAATAATCACGACCAGCAGGTTAGCATTCTAAGCTAACATACTTATAAGAGAGTATGCCGAGCGTTAGCATCGATGACAACCAAGCTAACAGCCAGTAATGTCGACACGCTTAATTCTACCTCCTCCAGCGCCTGTGACGAGCACAACTCTTCCCTCAAAGGACAAAGACATGGCGTTGAGAAGTTTATTCTTCGTCTTAGGAACTGGACCACCCTTGACACTTGGCGTTGTGAACTTCTGAAACGAAAGTTCTACTTCCGCAATTTCCAGAGGGCGGTCTTACGAGTAACCAATCAGAAGCCAGAAAAAGAATACACACACGGATATTTATTATTTTAAAGTGATTTTTTTTGTTTATTGCTTTAGCGTTCTAAATGTATGAGATGTATGAGTAATAGGGGAAATAGAGCGGCAAAACAATTGGCGAGGGAGCGAAATGTGTGTGGAAGAGGAGGAGAGAGAGAAGAGCATATTTCTCACCTCGGTGCGGCTTTGCTGGCTGTGCTCGCTCAGACTCTCCAAGGAAGCTGCGATGGAGACACGATGAAATGGACCGGGTTGACTCGGAGGACAGTGGTTGGAATGCCGTTGTCGTTCCGGGACGTTTCTACAGCGGCGAATGTGCTTTTTGGGAAGTCAGAAAATGTTTCCTATTTCAAAACGGTCGGTGGATTCGGAGCAGTATTACTACACGGGTAACTTCCAGCCTGTTCTCTTTTTTTTTTCTTTTTCCTCGTGGTTTTCTTAACAAAATACGACGCTGATATAAGATATTATCGGCTGTGTGTTTCGCTGTTAGTGGTGGGGTAGTTTGTTAGAAAAAAAGAGCAAAACAAAACAAAAAATTTTTTCATTCATTGGTAGACAATATGACACGATATTTACATCGAAACGTTGTGTGTCGGACGCCAGTGCGCATGCGCGGTGGTGGACGGCGTTAGCTCGCCTGCCAGCCAGCCGTCCTGCGATGTAGGCGCGCAAGTGGAGGAGAAGGAGGCAAACACATTGCAGCGTGGACATGACGACAAAGTGTCAACAGCGCGGCGTGAAGAGAATTCCACTCAGCCGGCCATAAAAGTGTCAAAGCATGTCCGGGACAGCGGATGCAGACGGCGTGGAGGGAGCAGTCTCCAAAGTGCAAGTGAAGAGGGAGATCAAGACCATCGTGGAGAATTTGGAAACCATCCTTGGGGACCTCAAGGATGTGGCCAAGGAGCTCAAAGAGGTAAATGTTGCGCACACTCTCAAAAGATGATGTTTGTGTTCACAGTGAAGATGTCAATTAACCTCATCACTATAGGGCCTGCCTATGATACATAAACAGACTTTGCTCCGCCCCCTTTTCCCCCTGAAAGACGGAGTTGAGAAGCCCAGACATGAGATGGAAATAAGTTTCTCCCAGTCAAGACAGGGCATACACTTCTTTATTTGTAAGACAGTGCTGCATGCTGATTGTGACCAATGTACAAAAACAAATAGTGGATAAGCCTTCTTATGAATCTTTCACACAGGCTTTGAGGAATATGTATTCATTTCTAAGAGAGGCGTTGGTTTTTACATCCCATTTCATCATAGTCACAGTCTGCGACCACCTGCCAGCTCAAACTGCACCTTTTGTTCCCATCCGCTGCTTTATCTTCATCTCTCCATTCTCCGCCACTCATCTTCGTCATTTTTCCCTCTGAAACTCTAAGAATCGTCTTTTGCTTTCATCTCAAGTAACTTTCTCCCAGCAGGCAGCGGGGATGAATAAGACCAAGAGAGCATTATAATCATATTTTTCTCCCCTCCTCTCACTTCTCATTTCCCCTTTTTGTTGCTGGCAGGAAATTGCGCAGAGGATCATTTATTCGGACACCACACAAGCTGAAAAGATGCCTCGAGGGGGCCATTGCTATCAATGCCAGTGTTGGCCTGTAATCCGTTTGAAATGCACGTATCTGTTAGACAGGGGGCTGAGGAGGCACCCTGCTTAGATGCTTGGCACAGGCCCGGATGGTGCCTGGCCTACAGCGGCGGCTGCACACTGGGATACTGCGCTTTACGTCTTGCACGTGTCCCAACAAATTATCAGTTTAAGGAGCATGCAGAGAGTTTTAGCACCATTACGTTCGCTTGCCCTGCATTATATTATCCTCCTTTTTGGCTGTCTCTCATACTCTGTTTCTCCTTTCATTGGCCTAAACACAAACAGGCTACAATTTGCATCTGAAGTCTTCAAATGAAGGCGATGATGTAGGCCAGACTATTGTAATATGCAATAACTAATCCAAAAGCTACCGGAAGACCTCAGAGACAGAAATATGGCAAGACTGTATGTTCCTGAAGAACACAGTGCCCTCTTTAATACTTCAATCATACCATAATTCATCTGACCTGGCAGGAAGACAGGCAGACGTAAAATGTTCTCTGTATTGTCGTTTGTATCTCTAGGGTTCAAAAGCTCCATTCATCTCTGGAGATGCTCCTATTTTTCAAAAGGGCAATGATTTTGCAGACTAATCGCTGCGGTGTGCTCAAATGCAAACAGGTTTTCTTTATTCAAGACTTTGCATGATATACTGCTTGTGGATTATTACCAAAAACAAACTTGCAAAAACCTCCAGACAAATAGCGGTGCTTCCCTGGCAGGGAAATGTACTTATTTATAATTGTTGATTTTGACTAATAATGTGCAGAAAAATAATGCAGACAAATAGTGCTGCTTTGCTAGCATATGAATAAAGTTAAAGTTAAAGTACCACTGATAGTCACACACACACTAGGTGTGGTGAAATTACCCTCTGCATCTTGCACTTGTTCCACCCCCTCGGAAGGTAAGGGGAGCAGTGAGCAGCAGCGGTGGCCGCGCTCGGGAATCATGTTGGTGATTTAATCCCCAATTCCAACCCTTGATGCTGAGTGCCAAGCAGGGAGGTAATGGGTCCCATTTTTATAGTCTTTGGTATGACTCGGCCGGGGTTTGAACTCACGACCTACCGATCTCAGGGCGGACACTCTAACATAAGCTTCCTTAATTGAAGACAGTGCATGATATTATGCGATACCTCACTGAACTTGGCAGTAAGAAGAAAGGAGACACTGAAAAAATATAAATAAGGGAAACACTGCCTGGCCAAAAAAGGTCACTGCCTAATTTAACTACCGGTAAGTAAATGGGTAAAAGTATCCCATTGAATGATTAGTGCATGGGTGATTGTATTGGCAACAAGTTTGGGGGCATGTCCCCTGCCCTTTTAAACATCCAGAAATAATGTCAAGCTATTGAGTGGAGAAGTCAAACAACAAAGCCAGCTGAAAAGCGGCTAGGGAAACTGCACTTTTTTTTGGAATTTTGCCTATAATTCGACAATCTTTATGTAAGACAGGAAAAAATATGTTTTACTTTTTTTATGCATTCTAAATAGTATATAAATGCGATCAAAAGTCCGCTTACAATGGAGCCCATGGGAGTCGCACTATTCTGCCTATAAAACCGTAAAAAACATCCAATCACCTCCATTAAGGTTTCATATACTGTATATGCTGTAGTTATATATGTAATGTAGTAACGGGCACATTTATAATAACATTTAATATTTACGTATTTTGCTAATTTTAGCATTAATTTCAAAATTGCATCACGATGTTCGCTTTTTTTTTTCAACAACATCACTGATGACTACGCACTGCAGACTTTATGAGAACCAACAAACATAATAAAACATCACTTACTATACAATGTCTGCTGTCAATAGGATGCAGACTGATAGAATGTTGTTATAGTCCCCTATAGATAAAGACTCATAATCCTAGCAAAGAAAAGAGAGGTGGAACAAAGCGTTTTTTTGTGTCATTCTCGCCATTCCCAAGTCTAAATTGGCTGTCAACATGTACCAAGATGTCAGAATACGTCCTCATCCTTCTATTAAGGTGAAGGGCATGATTTATGATCTACAAACATACAATATAATTCCACAAACAAGGAACCAGCCGACCACTCGATGATGTCAACGTAGGAACACAAGCTCGTGATCACGGCGCCGCTAGAAATAGTTTGCCTGCGTTAGCGCTTATAATAACAATGAAACTAATACTAGGTTAATATTCATGTCACAAAATGTAAATTATATTTTGTTGGTGGGTTTTGGATGGTTATTTATTGGATTTTATGGGCGGAATAGAGGACCTCCAATTGGTTCCATTTTAAGCAGACTTTTATTTAGGTTTACTCATTCACGAGTTAGAATGCATTAAAAAAAATTTTACATACATCGTCATGTCTTTCATAATAATTGTGGACAAAAGGCAAAATAAATTGCAAAAAGGTGTAGTTTTCCTATAAGACCGCCCACATGCTCGTTGATTGGCTTTCTGGGGCTGCCTTCCTGCCAGCGTGAAAATGATTGACAGCATGCAGTAGCTGATCAATAAGCGGTCAGATGCGAAGTAAGAGCGAATTTAACTCCACAAGACAATCGAAAAATCAAAACAAGATTAGTCTAGTGCTCCACTCAAAGGTAGTTACGTTGTTGACTAAGACTTGTGCAAAGAAAATAAGTACTCCATTTTCATTTGAAGTGTTTTTGATTCCTGGTTGCAGCGGTCATGGTTCAATTCCTAAACAGTAAATTAAATCATAATGCAATTTTGAAAAAAACTAAGTGAAGTTATTTATTTCACTCTGTTCATTAAGGTATGTATTACAAAAAACATGTTTAACAATTTTTTTCATATTACTCCAAAATCTAATCTAATCTAACCTAATCCCTTCAAACCAACTCTCCTCAAGCCACGCCCCCTGTACGCAAACCATGTGTGCCCCACGCCCCACTTCTGAAATTCAATTTCCTCCCTGAGGTGCCTAACTGAAATCAGCAATAAGAAGAAAATAGACAGCGAAACCACATTGTGCAAAAATCTAGAGAGAAGATAAACTGCCTGGGCAAAAAAAGTCACCTCCTGGAGTTAACTATAAGCAAATGGATAGAATTATGCAATTGGATCATTGGTGGATGGGTGAATATGTTTCAGCTGGCAACACGTTTTTTACTCTAACCGATGCAGTAAGTATGGAGGTTAATTTGTGTCTTTATTACGAAAGCTTTTTTTGGCACTGAATTTATGTACCGGTAACTGAATTTTTTACATCAAATTATGCTGTCAATTTTTTTGAAAATAAATTCAGTGTTTTAAAATTCAGTGTAAAAAATTCAGTTCAAAAAATTCAGTGTAAACAAATTCAGTGTAAAAAAATCTGTGTATAAAAAATCAGTGCTCAAAAATTCAGTTTAAAAATTTTTTGCGTAAATAAATTCATTGTAAAATAATTCTGTGTAAAAAGGCGGTGTATAAAGAATCAGTGTCGAAAAATGTGCTGTTTCAAAAAGGAAGACTCACTTCTGGTAAATTAAGACAGAAGCAATCGATCCTGTCTCAGAAACAGCTAATGAGGTGTCAAGTTTGAAGTCACATGACACGAGTCTTGCAAAAGAGCATAAAAAGGCAGCTAACTGGGCTATCTTGGCATAATACAACATAATTAACATTTCAATGCAGCCCGCTGGATATTTTCAAACTATAGAAATGATTCCAATGGTTATTATCTGCACTTCTGAGTGACATACGAAGCTCTGCTTCATGCATCAAATTATGCTGTCAATTTTTTTGAAAATAAATTCAGTGTTTTAAAATTCAGTGTAAAAAATTCAGTTAAAAAAATTCAGTGTAAACAAATTCAGTGTAAAAAAATTCAGTGTAAAAAAAATCTGTGTATAAAAAATCAGTGCTCAAAAATTCAGTTTAAAAATTTTTGCGTAAATAAATTCATTGTAAAATAATTCTGTGTAAAAAGGCGGTGTATAAAGAATCAGTGTCGAAAAATGTGCTGTTTCAAAAAGGAAGACTCACTTCTGGTAAATTAAGACAGAAGCAATCGATCCTGTCTCAGAAACAGCTAATGAGGTGTCAAGTTTGAAGTCACATGACACGGGTCTTGCAAAAGAGCATAAAAAGGCAGCTAACTGGGCTATCTTGGCATAATACAACATAATTAACATTTCAATGCAGCCCGCTGGATATTTTCAAACTATAGAAATGATTCCAATGGTTATTATCTGCACTTCTGAGTGACATACGAAGCTCTGCTTCATGCAGACCGGGCACGAACAGAGTGGGCAAAAAAGCCTGATAGCGGAGGCAGAGTTCTACAGCAATGTTCTGCAGAACAGTGATATTATATCGAATACATGGATGTTTTTTTACCCTTTGCGTTTATGTTTCGCCC
The DNA here is from genome assembly GCF_033978685.3 of Nerophis lumbriciformis. Classification (NCBI taxonomy): domain Eukaryota; kingdom Metazoa; phylum Chordata; class Actinopteri; order Syngnathiformes; family Syngnathidae; genus Nerophis; species Nerophis lumbriciformis. The sequence goes on from NC_084580.2 coordinate 1,411,034, forward strand.
TGTTTGTTGCTCTTGCTCGATTATAAAAGATGTCGATCAAGGAGGTGGTCCACAGGAGCGCAACGCATATTCTCAATCATCATCGGCGGTCACTCGAATGAGTATGACAATCCTCCTTGTAGGGGTGTATCCCTTTATGGAGGATACCTGTGCGTGACTTTGTTTTACGTGGTGAGACTGGTGCACAGACAGTCACCACACGATCCCTGACAGAATCGGGTCAGGGTCCAGTGGCATGTAGTCCAAGACGACTGGGGACCCTTTTCTGCTGCAGCCTTCTTCCGCCATCGCAGCCGTTGTGGTAGTTCTTAAATCTACCGTCTTCCGCCTGCTCCGCCGTTGAGATCTTCACTGTATCCCTGGCTAGGGGGCAGTCAGGTACTAGACCTTTGCCAAGGGCCACCTGGGGTAACAGTGATAAAGGGGTTAATTACCTCCTAGTGCCCTAAGACCCCATAGAGGAGCCTCTACTGCCGGATGCACTTTAACGTCATGCCCAGGACACATATTCTCAATACTCAGTGGTTTGTTGGTAATAATGTATATCGTAAATCCCACATTCCGTTTTTGAGGTGGTCTGTTTTGTTTTTTTTACTGAAAAAGACACTCGGATGTACATAAAAATACAGAATGTGGGATTTACAATATTAACTATGAACAATAAAACACTGAATGTTAAAATATATGAACGTTGTTCCTCTAATGCAGACCACCTCCTTGATCGACATCTTCTATAATCAAACAAGAGCAACACATATGCAACAAACACGGCGAAAAACAAAGGCCACAGGATAAAAAGCATCCACTTATTCGAGATGATATCACTGTTCCGATGGTCACCGTATTGTTTTAATCTATTAATGACCAAACTTTGCAATAGTTTGTGTCTGCAGACCCAGGGGCTGCACATTTAGCCCCGCAATTGTGGACCCGCACATTCAGACCCCTTATTGTTTTCCGACAGTGCCACCTACTGGTTGACTTTGAAATTGCAACTGCACATTCGCACTCCACATGGCAAAATCCAAATAAAATATCACGATGTAATTGTTTGTAGCACTTGGAACACCTTTTAAAGCCTTTGTACTAAATAACTAACAATACAATGAAAGTACTTTAAATGTTCTATTGCATGGGGTTATATTGATTAAACAGCCACAAATAGCCTACAATGAAATAGATTAAATGAAATGGTTTTAAATGTTTTTATTGCACAAGCTTAACTTTTCACAAAACAGCCTTTATGGCAATGCTCCTTCCTTCCTCAACTGCCTTTCCAGCCTCCTCCGGAACTCGTCCACTTCACTGAAAACAGACAAAATGATAACTAGTACTGATATAGAAAAACGATCAATGTTCTTACTTTTCTCCTCTTACCTTTGATGGACAACAGGCCCTGTTATGAAGACCTGCTCTGCCTCCTACCATTAAATGCCATTCACTGCACAAATGCCATATAAAAAGACCTAAAGAGATTTTTAAGCATCCATCCATCCATCCATTTTCTACCGCTTATTCCCTTTTGGGGTCGCGGGGGGCGCTGGAGCCTATCTCAGCTACAATCGGGCGGAAGGCGGGGTACACCCTGGACAAGTCGCCACCTCATCGCAGGGCCAACACAGATAGACAGACAACATTCACACTCACATTCACACACTAGGGCCAATTTAGTGTTGCCAATCAACCTATCCCCAGGTGCATGTCTTTGGATTTTTAAGCAATTAAATTTATTTTGATCAATACAAATACAATTAACACACCATTTATTTTGGCTTTAATAATTATGTAGCACGCACACGGTTATGCTCACTTCTGGAAAAATAACTTGGCAGATGAATTTCACATCATCAGTGTATTCCACTGTTGGAGTTGTGGCGAGGAGTGACTTCAGATGGTCTTCTTTTTTTCTTCGCTGTCTATGTAAACAGGGACCTGCTTCATCGCTGCCCACTTGGACAGCTTGCCACCAAGTATACTCTAAGAAAAATGGTTGGGAAGTTAATGATTTAGAGTGTGTGTTCCCTGAAATAGTGACTATAAATGGCAGTTGAATTAAATATATGTATATCGTAATACTGGAAAAAAGCCAGTTAGTTTGGTGGTGTGTGTAATACTATTTCTGAGAATAATTATATCAAAGGGTTGTTGTGGCAGAGTGCCTTTTAATCATTTAGCAGTAGTGATGAGAAAATGTAAACAATTTGTAAACTACAATCCAATGCTGCTCAGCTCCTTGTGAATGCACATTGAAGTCCACCAAGGCCTTTTTTTAGCCTTTAAACCACTGGCTGCTTGAAGTTGAGTCGTGAGACGACGCTGTTTAGGCACTCTGTACACAGGTGGCAGCTGTGGCCTCGGCAGTTCAAAAGGCAAACCACTTACCATGACCTAAAACAAGCAAATCATTAATGCAAATGATGACATTTAAAATAGCTAAATAATTGGTGCACAATTGACATGTATACATATTCCTGTTTGAAGCAGCTATACATAGCATTACAGGTTGATATTCTACTAATCTGGTCATTTATTTTGATCCTCCTAAACCACAATTTAAGAGGCAAGTACTGGAATCACTTGTTGATCACATATCAAGTGTTTATTATTAACATAGATCTGAACATGTTTTAGGATTGTCATACCTTTCTATTTTGAAACACCCCATTAATGCAGCTGGGATAGACCCCAGCACCCCCGCGACCCCGAGAGGGACAAGCGGTAGAAAATGGATGGATGGATTAAAATAAGGCACCCCCACTCCCTGATGTATGTCCATCTGAAAACATTTGCCAGTGGTGAGAAGAATTCTTATCTCATGATTTTTTTTCTCTTAAAATGAATAGTATGTTGTGACATAGACACCAACTGTATGATGCCACATTTATTTTTTAACATTTTTGATTAAACTTACCTCATGGAAAGCAAACCCCTGCCTTGTCACAATGGAAAAAGCATACAATAACATGGGAAATATAATACAAGGCAATTTTATTGATCAATATACAAAACCCAAAACCAGTGAAGTTGGCATGTTGTGTAAATCCTAAAAAATAAAAACAGAATACAATGATTTGCAAATCCTTTTCAACCTATATTCAATTGAATAGACTGCAAAAACAAGATACTTAACGTTCAAACTGGAAAACTTTATTTTTTGCAAAAATTAGCTCATTTGGAATTTGATGCCTGCAAAATGTTTCAAAAAAGCTGGCACAAGTGGCAAAAAAGACTGAGAAAGTTGAGGAATACTAATCAAACACTTATTTGGAACATCCCACAAGAGAACAGGCTAATTGGGAACAGGTGGGTGCCATGATTGGGTAAAAAAGCAGCTTCCATGAAATGCTCAGTCATTCACAAACAAGGATGGAACGAGGGTCACCACTTTGTGAACAAACGCGTGAGCAAATTGTCGAACAGTTTAAGAACAGCATTTCTCAATGGGCTATTGCAAGGAATTTAGGGATTTCACCATCTAAGGTCCGTAATATCATCAAAAGGTTCAGAGAATCTGGAGAAATCACTGCACGTAAGCGGCTATGCCCGTGACCTTCGATCCCTCAGACGGCACTGCATCATAAACCGACATAAGTGTGTAAAGGATATCACCACATGGGCTCACTAACACTTCAGAATACCATTGTCAGTAACTACAGTTGGTCGCTACATCTGTAAGTGCAAGTTAAAACTCTTCTATGCAAAACCAAAGCCATTTATCAACAACACCCAGAAACACCGCCGGCTTTGCTGGTCCCGAGCTCATCTAAGATGGACTGATGCAAAGTGGAAAAGTGTTCTGTGGTCTGACGAGTCCACATTTCAAATTGTTTTTGGAAACTGTGGACGTTGTGTCCTCCGGACCAAAGAGGAAAAGAACCATCCGGGTTGTTATTGCCGCAAATTTAAAAAGTCAGCATCTGTGATGGTATGGAGGTGTATTAGTGCCCAAAGCATGGTTAACTTACACATACGTGAAGGCACCAAAAATGCTGAAAGGTACATACAGGTTTTGGAGCAACATATGTTGCCATCCAAGCAGCGTTTGTTCATGGACGCCCTTGCTTATTTCAGCAAGACAATGCCAATCCACGTGTAACAACAGCGTGGCTTCATAGTAAAAGAGTGCGGGTACTAGACTGGCCTGCCTGTAGTTCAGACCTGTCTTCCATTGAAAATGTGTGGCGTAATATGAAGCCTAAAATACAACAACGTAGACCCCGGACTGTTGAATAACTTAAGCTGTACATCAAGCAAGAATGGGAAATAATTCCACCTGAAAAGCTTCAAAAATTGGTCTCCTCAGTTCCCAAACGTTTACTGAGTATTGTTAAAAGGAAAGGCCATGGAACACAGTGATAAAAATGCCCCTGTGCAAACTTTTTTGCAATGTGTTGCTGCCATTAAACTTTAAGTTAATGATTATTTGCAAAGAAAAAATAAGTTTCTCAGTTCGAACATTAAAATATTTACTGTCTTTGCAGTCTATTCAATTGAATATAAGTGGAAAAGGATTTGCAAATCATTGTATTCTGTTTTTATTTACGAATTACACAACATACCAACTTCACTGGTTTTGGGTTTTGGACATTGTTGACTGATGCCAAGACAGAAACAAACTTACACCTTACCATTAGCATACAAATAAATCCCAGTCATTCCCACATGTCTAGCGTGTCAAGCCCTAAAATGAACCAAAATAAAAGTGGGCATTACTGTACAGGCAAGAGTCAACGATTTTTCCAAACAAATCATGTATTTACACTAAGGCTGCAGCTAACGATTATTTTTCTATCGATTAATCTATAGATTATTTTATTTTTTCGATTAATCGGTTAATCTATAGATATTTTTTTTCGATTAATCTATAGATTTTTTTTCCTTTTACCGATTATTTTTTTATTTAAAATGAAGATGAAAAAATAAATGTAGGCCAGTTTTTTCAAAAGGCATGGCTTTTATTTACAAAAAAAAAAAGTATGGCCACTCAGTCAACATTGACAACAACATGACAAAATATTCTGTAACAATGTAAACATTTAAAACTTTTAACATTTAACAAAATTAAAAGTAGCTTATTTGCTTTTTAATGTGCAAATATAAAAGTAAACATCCAGTGCAATCTTAATATTCTGCAATAGTATAAGCATTTCAAAAGTAGAAGTATTGCTTATTTGCTAAAATGTGCAAAAATAAAGATAAACATCCAATACAAAAAAGTGCAAAACGAAATATTCTGTAACAGTGTAAACATTTCAACAAAAGTAAAAGTATTGCTTATTTTGCTTAATAACACAACAATGATAGTATGATTAAAGTGAAAGTTAATTGTTGGTTTGTACATAGTATATGTAACTGTTAATGTTGTAAAAGGTATTTGCACAACTAATTAACGTTAGCGTTAAAGAGGAGCGCATCTTTGTAAACACTGAACAGGCACGCCAAACGCGCCTCTCAGAGCGAAACAGTGTTTTAGTTTATGAATTTACAACGCAGATACAAATGACACATTCATGTTTTTGTGTAATGATGACAACGTATACTCACGCGGACGATTGACTAGTTGATGGTGATGGCAAGAACGCTGTCGGGTGTTTTCTTTTCAAATGTTCGTTTATAGCCGTTGTGCATACAACAACATTATTAGCAGAGGTGGGTAGAGTAGCCAGAAATTGTACTCAAGTAAGAGTACTGTTACTTTAGAGATTTATTACTCAAGTAAAAGTAAGGAGTAGTCACCCAAATATTTACTTGAGTAAAAGTAAAAAGTATATTGTGAAAAAACTACTCAAGTACTGAGTAACTGATGAGTAACATACACACATATATATATATATATATATATATATATATACACACACACACACACACACACACACACACACACACACACACACACACACACACACACATATATATATATATATACATATATATACATATATATATATATATATATACACACACACACATATATATATATATACACATATATATACATACATTGATATATACAGTATATAATTTATATTTATTTATTTTGCCGTTTTTGTTTACATGTTAAAGGTGTTTTAATGAATATACATGCATGTTTAACACATATAGATTCCTTTCTTTCATGAAGACAAGAATATAAGTTGGTGTATTACCTGATTCTGATGACTTGCATTGATTGTAAACAGACAGTATTGCTTATAACGTCCACGTTTTCAAATGGAGGAGAAAAAAAGTTCCTCCTTTCTTCTAATACCACATGAAAGTGGTTGGTTTTTGGTATCTTATTTGTCCATCTTCCATATTCGTTTTTATACACTTTACAAGAAATAAATTGGCGGCAAACTCCGTAGCTTGCTAGCTTGTTTGCGCAGGCTTTCGGAGACTCTTATTTTGAAAGCGCGGCGCGATGGTGCGGCACTTTTATTGTGAAGACAGGAACTGTGCAGTCAGTCTTTAGGCTTTTGACGGGATGTACGGTTGAAATAAAAAGTAGTATTTTTTCCTTCACACTTTTGATTGATTGATTGAAACTTTTATTAGTAGGTTGCACAGTACAGTACATATTCCGTACAATTGACCACTAAATGGCAACACCCCAATACGTTTTTCAACTTGTTTAAGTCAGGTCATGTGACCGCCTGGCTCTGTTTGATTGGTCCAACGTCACCAGTGACTGCATCTGATTGGTGGAACGGAGTGAAACGTCACCAATAAGGCAGGCACTTTGAAGGTCTGTCTGACAGACCAAAACAAACAAAGCGTACATTAACAGATCGATAAAAATTAGTAGCGAGTAGCGAGCTGAATGTAGATAAAAGTAGCGGAGTAAAAGTAGCGTTTCTTCTTAGGCCGTTTATTGAAATACTCCCACACTTTTGACGACTTTTGGCGTGCTTTTTTCCCCTCGCTCGCACCGCTCGCATCGTCTGCTTTGCGCTCCGCCATGACGGTAGTGTGACGTAAATATGCGACGCGTCGAAGCACAAAAACGGCGTCGACGTATTTACGTAACCGATGACGTCGACTACGTCGACGCGTCGTTTCAGCCCTAATTTACACTTAATGTATTATCATGCATAGCTGTCCTCTCTGTCCAGACCCCAGTATCTATTTGCAGATCAATTTGTCTTGAGAGAGAAATACAAACATTGATAAAACTAAAAGATGAAGCATCAAATTACTTTGAGTCTACAGTAGTTACCACGCGTTAGCCTACCCTACACACATGTAATTTTATTTATGTTTAATTTAATACACATCATATTAAAGTTATCTCATTACCTTAAAAACAAAATGTGCCTGCGAAGCTAGCTTCCAAAAAGGGCTAAGCTAGCTTAGACTAAATATCATAATTAGATACTATAGTTGACATGCATACAAGACTATTGTAGTAATTGTAAACGTATTATAGTTTGAAGTTAATTACGCTGTAAAATACAGTTTTAACAAAAACATTTATAAAGTTCAACAAACAAATGTGATTCACGTTCGATACTTACGTGCAGACCACATCCATCTTCCGTAGTCATGAACACCAAGTGCTAGTCTGAACGTGCAGCCTCCCGGTCTGCTGACACGTGCTTCTCAAACGTTACGCTCAAACATTTATTCAGTTCAGTTCAGTTCAGTTTCAGTTTATTTCGAACATGCATACGATAAATGTAATGCATCACATATTTTCAGTTGTTTCATTACAGCACGTCCGAAAAACAGTAGGAAAAAGCAGAGTTATTTTATCCTACCCCTTTTCATATCATATCAATTTTATTCCATTTCCTTGTTCTCTGTAACAGGACAGTGAATAAATAAATAATTAATATACCATAGTAAGTAAACAAATATTAAATACATAAATAATCATTATCTTAAAAAAAAAGGTTCAAGATGTTCATTATAATTGTTCTTCTTTGTACTTTGTGAACACTTTAGTTTGAACAGTCTATTAAACTGGATCATATTGGTGCTTTGTGTGATTTATTTGGTTAATCCATTCCATATTTTAATTCCACATACGGATATGCTAAAGGTTTTAAGTGGTGTACCCGCATACAAATGTTTTAATTGAGATTTTCCTCTAAGGTTATATTTCTCCTCTTTTGTTGAGAAGAATTGTTGTACATTCTTAGGTAGCAGGTTGTAGTTTGCTTTGTACATAATTTTAGCTGTTTGCAAATACACCAATTCAATAAATATAGGGTTTGTATGTTCTCTATATCCAACATTATGTATTATTCTAATTGATCTTTTTCGTAACAGTGTTAGTTAATGAAGCGCACATTTGTAGTTGTTTCCCCATATTTCTACACAATAACTCAGATATGGTAACACAAATGAGCAGTAGAGAATATGAAGTGATTTTTTGTCCTGAACATATTTTGTTTTATTGATTATTGACATGTTTCTTGCTACTTTGTGTTGTATATTTTTTACATGAGGTTTCCAGTTCATTTTGTCATCTATTATTACACCCAAAAATGTGTTTTCTTTTATCCTCTCCGTCTATTTGTATTTGTGTTTGACTTTCCCTTCTACCGTTACCAAATAACAGTATTTTAGTTTTACTGAGATTCAAAGATAGTCTGGTTTTGTCAAACCATCGTTTTAATTTTTAAACGCAGTTGTATCATCTGCAAATAATACTAATTTTAAGTCCTTCGTAACTTTACAAATGTTGTTTGTATAAAAATGTAACAATTTTGGTCCAAGTATTGATCCCTGAGGTACGCCACAAAAAATTTTCAGCCCTGTAGAAGTGTGTTCGCCTATCTTCATGTATTGCTTCCTGTTGGTTAAGTAGCTTCTTACCCAGTTCAAGACCAACCCTCTGATTCCATACCTTTCTAATTAGTTTATTAAGATATTATGATTGATTGTGTCAAATGCTTTTGTTAAAATCCATAAACACTGCAGCAGCAAAAAAAAATTATATCTTTTGCACTGGTAATCTCTTCCTTTATTTTGATTATTACCATTAATGTTTAAATTTTGTCTCTGTATCCATATTGGTTGTCTTTGAGTGTTTCATTTTTATTTATGAATTTGTCTATCCATCCATCCATTTTCAACCACTTGTCGCTTTCGGGGTCGCGGGGGGTGCCGGAGCCTATCTCAGCTGCATTGTTGTTAAACAGTTTTTCAATCATTTTAGAAAATTGTGGAAGTAGAGAAACAGGTCTGTAGTTTGTAAACTGGTGTTTGTCACCAGTCTTATAAATTGGTACGACTTTTGCTATTTTCATTTTGTCTGGGAATTTGCTTGTCTGAAATGATAGGTTGCTGATATGTTAAAGGTTCTGAAAGATATCTCTTCTATAACCTTTTTTATCGTTCCCATATAAATTCTGTTACAATCAGTTGAGATTTTTTTTGTCACAATATTGATTATTTCCTCTTTTGTCACACCTTCGAGGAACATAGAGCTGGGGTTTCTGTCTATAGCAGGGGTAGGGAACCTATGGCTCTAGATCCAGATGTGGCTCTTTTGGTGACTGCATCTGGCTCTCAGATAAATCTTAGCTGACATTACTTAACAGGATAAGTACTGAATAATTCCGCTGGTAATCACAGTGTTAAAAATAACGTTCAAAATATAAAACATTCCCATGCATTATAATCCATCCATCCGTTTTCTACCGCACCTGTTCAAGAAGTCGCATTAATGGTAAGAAGTATTTTATTTATTATTGGTTAGCTTTAGAATAACAATGTTATTAAAAAGAATGAGAGACTTATTATACTCTAAAACTGTTGATCTTACTTAAAAATGCACGCATTTAGTTGTATTCAGTGTTAAAACAAATATTATATGGCTCTCACGGAAATACATTTAAAAATATATGGCTTTCATGGCTCTCTCAGCCAAAAAGGTTCCCGACCCCTGGTCTATAGTCTCATTCAAGTCTTCAACTGACTCGGGATCTGGAATATTTTCTTCCAGATTTGGTCCAATGTTCACAAAGTACTTATTGAAGCTTTCAACTACTTGTTCATAATGTCATTTTTTACATTTCCATCTGTAAAGTATTTAGGATAATCCTTCTTAGCACCATTTTTGATAATGCTATTTAGGATGCCCCATGTTGCTCTCATATTGTTTTGTTCCGGTCCAATAATTGACTGTAATATTCTTTCCTCCTTATTCGTAGTATGTCAGTTAGCTTGTTCTTATACGTGTTGTACTTGTTTTCTGCCTCTGTAGATCTCTGCTATAAGTGTTCTATATAATGTATTCTTCTTGTTGCAAGCATTTTTCAGTCCTTTTGTCATCCATGGTGGATTATTTTTGTGTGTGGGATCTGAGCCGACCGAGAATGTCGTTGTGGCTTGTAAAGCACTTTGAGACACTTGTGATTAAGGGCTATACAAATAAACTTTGATTGATTGATTGATATTTTTCTTTTGCTTCTTACGAAGTTGTTTCAATAGACAGTGTTTGTCATAAAGCATCTTGAAGGTATTAAAAAAGTACAATATGCATCATTTTCACTGCATACATTGTCCCAACTTTGATTTCTCAGATTATTTTTGAAATGTTCTTCTTCTTGTAGTTTTCCATGATAGATTATGAAAACTGCCAGATGATCACTGATGTCGGATATTAGCAGACCACTTGTGGTAATATTATCAAAATTGTTAGTAAAAATATTATCAATAAGTATGGCACTGTGTCCTGAGATTCTACTTGGCCTTGTGATTTTAGGATATAAATTCAGCCTATACATTGTGTCCATAAAGTCATATATGGGCTTTTGTTTGTTTGGGCTCAAGAGGTCAATGTTGACCTGTCCAAATAAGAAAGATATTTTTTGACTGATTTCAGTAAAAGTTGCCTTAATCCAGTTCTCAAACGTACCAATGTTTGATTTAGGTGATCTATATATATAACTGATCAGTACGTTTTTGCTTTTTTCATGAAATATTTCAATGGTTATACATTCTAAGATATTATCAATAGCTAAGGACATATTTTTTACCACTTTTGTAGTTTAGGTTCTTCATCACGTACACAGCTACTCCCCCTCCGTTCTTGTTGGTTCTGTTGATATAATTTTGTTCATATCCTTCCAGGTCAACATCCACTTATTTTTTGGCATCCATCCATGTTTCTGAGATAGCAATAACTTTGAAGGGTTCGTTGAATTGTTCCAAAAAATGCTTCACATTGTTTTAGTTTGCATACAAACTTGCATACAAACTTCTGCATCATTTTCACTGCATACATTGTCCCAACTTTGATTTCTCCGATTATTTTTGAAATGTTCTTCTTCTTGTAGTTTTCCATGATAGATTATGAAAACTGCCAGATGATCACTGATGTCGGATATTAGCAGACCACTTGTGGTAATAATATCAAAATTGTTAGTAAAAATATTATCAATAAGTATGGCACTGTGTCCTGAGATTCTACTTGGCCTTGTGATTTTAGGATATAAATTCAGCCTATACATTGTGTCCATAAAGTCATATATGGGCTTTTGTTTGTTTGGGCTCAAGAGGTCAATGTTGACCTGTCCAAATAAGAAAGATATTTTTTGACTGATTTCAGTAAAAGTTGCCTTAATCCAGTTCTCAAACGTACCAATGTTTGATTTAGGTGATCTATATATATAACTGATCAGTACGTTTTTGCTTTTTTCATGAAATATTTCAATGGTTATACATTCTAAGATATTATCAATAGCTAAGGACATATTTTTTACCACTTTTGTAGTTTAGGTTCTTCATCACGTACACAGCTACTCCCCCTCCGTTCTTGTTGGTTCTGTTGATATAATTTTGTTCATATCCTTCCAGGTCAACATCCACTTATTTTTTGGCATCCATCCATGTTTCTGAGATAGCAATAACTTTGAAGGGTTCGTTGAATTGTTCCAAAAAATGCTTCACATTGTTTTAGTTTGCATACAAACTTCTGCTCTTTAAGTGAGTAATCGACAGTTTGTTGTCTATTTCAATGTTTCCGTTAACATGTTGATCTGTATAATAAAAACAATTAGTCCTGGTGTGAAAGAAAAAAATTGTATCTGGATCTACAGTATATCCTTATCTAATTCCGGACTATTGTAAACTATGCTTCTGAAGGTTTTCAGTTCCATACATTCCTGTTCACCAATCATTTGTGTTGCTCTATGAATGTCTATAAGTTTAGATGAGTGTGCAACTGAGTAAAGATCTTCTTGTTCGGTAATCTCATGGAGCGTTGTAATTTTGTAGTCGAATGTCAATGTTTGTTTTCCGTCAGACTTTCAACAAACTCGTTGTTGTTGTTGTAGGTGCTGGGAGTTTAAATATTCGTCCAGATCCTTGATGTCTTTGACAACTACGACTCTTGATTGTGGACCTCCATTCAGCTGTATATAGATTTTGCAGTTGGTGCTCCAAGTTCCCAGAATTTTTCCCCCGTTTCCTCAAGTTGCATGCTTTCTTGGCGGTTTTCAGAGGTGCTCGTTCATGTCCACATTTGTGCCCTTCAACTTTTTTGCCTATGTCCGCAATGCCATTTTGGATTTCCTGTTGGCGAGCTTAACGATGGTGACTGGCGTTGTGTTCTTGCCTCTTCTATTTCTCCCTCAATGAATGCATCCAAACCTGTCTTCTTCATTAAGTTTACCTGAACATCATTATTAAGCACCATCTATTGATCACATTGTGTATCACAGTCAGTTTAGCTGCATATCATGACGCAGAAACCGTATGTCACTCAAAAGTGCAGATTTTAACCATTGGAATCATTTATATAGTTGAAAATATCCAGCGGGCCGCATTGCCATGTTAATTATGTTGTGTTATGCCAAGGTAGCCCAGTTAACTGCCTTTTTATGGTGTTTTGCAAGACCCGTGTCACGTGACTTCAAACTTCACACCGCATTGACTTGTTCTGAGATAGGCTTGATTGCTTTAGTCCTTAATTTGCCGGAAGTGAGTCTTGCTTTTTTGAAGCAGCAAATTTTTCGACACTGAATTTTTCAGCACTGAATTTTTTTTACACTGAATATTTATACACTGAATTTTTATACACTGGATTTTTTTACATAGATTTTTTATACATGGAAATTTTCAACACTGAATTTTTATTGCACACTGAATTGTAAAACACTAGATTTCTTTTTCTATGAAATTGTCAGCATAATTCGATGTAAAAAAATTCAGTTCACAAAATTAAAACGCAAAAAAAATTCAGCTTTCGTAATATAGACACAAATTAACCTCCATAGTATGCAGCTTCACGTTTGTAAAACAACCATGCGAAAGACATCCTGTGGTTGTGGAGAAGATGTTCATCCGTTTCAAAAGGGTCATATTAATGGCATCCATCAAGCATGAGACGACATCTAAGACGATTGCAGAAACTAATAAAACAGGTTGATCTGTGCAAAATGCATGATTAAAAAGAGAAAGAACAGTGGGGAAACTTCACGCGGTGGTCTGAATCTCCTCTAATGATTATAAGGTCTTGGCCACAAAAAGTGAAAGCAACTTTGTCCAGATATAAATGTTGAGACACTGCAAAAGCTTGGGGAGATTATGCCACGGTAAATGTGTGATCTGGCAGTGTTGAAGCACTATTCCTATCAAATGGATAACTGTCTGTGTAAATGAGTACCATTTTAACAAACTGCATTCTGTGTGACTATTCCCATTGATGTTGAAAAAGCATTGAAAAGCAACAGATACAATTTATACTGCTTTGTATTTCTACTAAGGATGAGACACTTGTTGTTGGGATTTTGTTTGCCTCTCTGGTGCACATTCATTGTTGCCATTGCAATTGAAGCTTAGTGGAGTATAATTCCTTTCCATACTTGTGTGTGTGTGTGTGTGTGTGTGTGTGTGTGTGTGTGTGTGTGTGTGTGTGTGTGTGTGTGCACGTGTGTGTATTTGCCCATAACCAATCTCTCACACTATTTTGTCCTTTTCTTCAGCAACACAATATCATCTGCAATGATAGCTCCTCAGTGTTTACTGCTCGCTAGACTACAAATGTGTCCAAATAATTTGTTCTCTATAAATCGTTCTCTTCTTGCCCCTATTTCCTCATTTTTGACACTGGATTCTGCCACAATGCATTTATCCCGCGTCCTCTTCCACCTTGACATACTTTGTACATTACAGTCGCTAAAAGTATTTGCTCTGGCATTTTATTATGTTATGCTTATAGGTGTCAGAGTTTGTAGTTGACGAACCCCAAGATGCAGAGATGGCAGCAGGCTTGGTACAATAAAACATGTTTTTAATGTTCAAAAATAAGAAAATGAAAACACGAACCAGAAAACAGGAAGCAGGAACAGGAGTCAGGATCCAGGGAATAGCTTAACGACAGCATACAGCAAACAACGACACGACAGGTAGTAACGACAATGATCCCGCAATGACTGGAGGAGAAGGCAGGTTTAAATAGTAGCTGGCTGATTGACACCAGGTGTGGCCAGGTGTCAATCAGCCACAGCTGAGGGGAAGCAGCACTCAGGGAGACACTCAGGAAATGAAGAAAAAATAAAAGCGCTGACAGGAAACTACGACAAACAGAGAAAAAACTAACATAGTCAAACTGTCAGGGACAAGCCTGACAATAGGACTGATATCTGATGTTATTTGGAATGCCCTCTCCGTTTTTTCAGCTGCCATGGCAACAACAGCAACTAAAAAAGTGATGCCGATTTTCCCCTACAGAATTCGGAGTCAAATTAGAATTATTCCGTCTTTGAAGAAGTTTTTTAAATCCTATCTGATTTGCATGATGTTTACATTGAGTATGTAGAGTCAAAAACTGTCAAACCAGAATCAGTCTGCATCTGAAACCAATTATACATTTAGCTGCAATCTAAACTGGTTGTAGGAAATCCCATCAAAATGTTTATATCCCCATGAAAAGCCTGGTCTATTTATTTTGTTGAGAGTTGAAAACTTCCTCAAATCACTGCAGAGAAACCTCGTTTTCAGGAGGTTATCTGTCAAATCATATCTAGTTTGACACAAATTGGGTTTGCCTGTGCACGCTAGATTTGGTGCATTTATTTAACATGTTAATTTGATTGAACAAGGACAATTCCTGGTGCTTGGTAAAGGTAATGGTTTAGTTGACATAAATCATATTAAGAAACATAATTTGTTTACATTTTTACAATTCTACAAGCCTAAAAAAGGAGCAGTAAGAAAGTTCATATGCTTACACATAAGAACACAGTGAATAACAACATTGTAAATAATACTGAATAACACAGTAAATACAAAAAAGTAAAGTACAGTGGCAAGGTGTGGCACAGTGCAAATCGCAGTCTTTACTGTCTACATGTATGTGTGACTACTACCTCCATGACTAGAGGTGTGTGTGAGTGTGCATTGAGGGATGGATTTTACAGCTCTGGGGAAAAGCTGTCTATGCCTGGTGGTTTTGGTCCTAATGCTCTTGTATCGTCCCCAAGAAGGGAGCAGTACAAATAGTCTGTTGACCAGGTGCGATCTGATGCTGTCCGTCAGGAATTTGATCTACTGGTTTGAATACTTAAAGTAGGTAAAAGGCGCCATGGAGAAAAAAAGACTCAGTCAGGTCACAGAAAAGAGAGCTGAACGGAAATGGTGCAAATCAAAGCTCCAAGTTGATTATGAGATTAACAAAGAAAAGTTAAGTGTGTTGAACCAGACTTTGCATAAAATAACCATCATCACAAACCGCCATAACAACTCTCGAGTCCGGCTTGCTACCGTAAACACATTAACGAACTCTCCAGTTTCACATCTCTTAAAACTCATCTTAACATCTAGTTGCAATGAGTTTGCAATATTATTTCATGCATTAAAAATGCAATAATTTCCAGAAAACAAATAGCTGCCCTGGAGCCAGCTAGACGACTATACTGTTGCTGGCATATTTCACACCTGTCACTGACAAAACAGTTGGAAGAGATGATTCGCAGTCTTAGTCACCCACTAGATTTCTAAAGTCTGTGCCATGCAGTTTGTTACCACAATTTGCTCATCTCACATCTAACATCTCACTTCAGTCTGGAACATTTCCAAAGGCCCTAAGTACTGATCATGAAGCTCCTTCTTAAGTATTGATGCCACAGTACTGAACAACTATCAGCTCATAACAAACCGACCATTTTACAGCTACAAAAATTTGGATACTTACAGCTTAGTGACTTTCTCTTGTCTAAACAATGTTTTTGATACTTTTTAATCAGGCTTTAGGTCCCACCACAGTACTAAGACAACTCTGATCATGGTGACAAAAGATATCGGCCGGAACACAGAAGCAGGCAAAGTTTCAGTTGTAGTTCTGCAGGACTTTGGAGCTGCCTTTCACACAGATGATCATTATATTTTATTACAGAGGTTAGAAAACTGGGTGGGAATCTCCGGTACTTCTCCAAACTGGTTTAAATCATATCGCGAGCACAGGACGTACTGTGTCTTACACTAAATGGCTAAGACCTGTTGGGTTCCTCACTGGTCAATTCTGGGACCCTTATTGTTCAATTTGTACATGCTGCTTTTAGGCCTGCTAATATGCAGGTACAAGCTGGGATAGGCTCCAGCATCCCCATGACACAGAGAGGGACAAGCGGTAGAAAATAAATGGATGGATGGAATATGTCCTACCACAACTATGCAGATGACACTCAGCTCTACAGACGCAGAGGTTGTTGAGTTTCAGTGCCAGTTTATCTACTATAAATATAACACGTTGAGCTGTTGTCAACATAGAGATTTCTGCCATAAGTGTTGGGGTTCTGGAGGTGGGTCAGGGCTGTGTGAATCGCTATCCTCTGTTAATCAGGCAACTTAAAGGCTGTCTAAGCCAGCAGTGATAGCGTTCTTGATGAAGGGTTTCCCCTTAATGTAACTAAACATGGCGCATCACCATGGCAAAATCATTTAAAATAAGGTTGGTTTTTTTACGCGAAAACAAATTAAATTAATAATATGTATTGCAGCCTCAAGAAAAGTCACACATAATCCGACGCTATGTTTTTTTTTTGCCAATCTTATGATAACAACTGGCCCAATTCCAACCGATTTTAACTCCCGTACAAACACTTTCGCCTTTGTGCAACATACATTTCCTCATTCTCCGCAAATTCGCTTTCAGGCACGGACAGTGTGTTTGGGATCATGGGAAAAATAACATAAAATCAAAACCATACGAACATAAAATATTACCACCAGCATGTCGTTACAGTATGAATTATGAATTTATATATATATATATATATATATATATATATATATATATATATATATATATATATATATATATATATATATATATAGATAGATATACATGTGTGTGTGTATATATATATATATATATATATATATATATATATATATATATATATATATATATATATATATATATATATATATATATATATATATATATATACATAAATTTGGCCGCCGAAAAAAGACTATGATCACCATAAACAGCGCTGCCAAACCGGATGTTGGAGCGTAGTGAGCATGTCTGCGATGTGGACGTAGCTTTAATATATCCGAAATGTACTTGCGGACAGCGATCTACAAAATGTGAAATGATTAAGAGGACAATGGCGGCTTTTAAGGAGAGAAAGTCCAACTGGAGCAGCATTGTGCACAATTCTCACTGCAGCTCGCTTTACATCGGGGATATTGAGGGACATAAGTAGAGTCTAGTTGTCCAGGGTGTACCCCGCTGAGATAGGCTCCAGCACCCCCCGCGACCCCAAAAGGGACAATGCGGTAGAAAAAATGGATGGATGGATGAAGTAGAGTCTATAAACACAAGAACAATCTACAACACCAGAAAAAGACGGCGTGGCGAAGTTGGTAGAGTGGCCGTGCCAGCAATCGGAGGGTTGCTGGTTACTGGGGTTCAATCCCCACCTTCTACCATCCTAGTCACGTCCGTTGTGTCCTTGGGCAAGACACTTCACCCCTTGCTCCTGATGGCT
Organism: Nerophis lumbriciformis; assembly: GCF_033978685.3. Lineage (NCBI taxonomy): Eukaryota > Metazoa > Chordata > Actinopteri > Syngnathiformes > Syngnathidae > Nerophis > Nerophis lumbriciformis. The sequence continues at coordinate 1,428,964 of NC_084580.2, forward strand.
GCTGGTTAGCGCCTTGCATGGCAGCTCCCACCATCAGTGTGTGAATGTGTGTGTGAATGGGTGAATGTGGAAATACTGTCAAAGCGCTTTGAATACCTTGAAGGTAGAAAAGCGCTATACAAGTATAACCCATTTATCATTTATTTAGATTTGTTGCTAGTTGTTTTTGATAAAGAAAAAAATCACTAAAAGTCTCTAGACACTTGAAAAATTCTCAACAATGTACATTGTACAATAAGCAGCAACAACTGAAAATATAGCAAAACAATATAATATCAACTATTTGTAATACTAAATAATAACACAGATTTGTCTTTAAACATATGTATACATTTCTTTAAAGCCTTTTTAAAGAAAATCTTATCATAATAGCAAATTAGGCCAATTATACAATGATGTCATGATGACCACGCCTCACCGCCACAGATATCTTAGCAATCTAGGGGAAACCTTGTCCTGTTCCTTGTCCTTGAGTTTCAAAGCACTTCATAATTACCAAAGTCTGAGCAACCGTCCGGTGGTCATTAAGGCAGGCGAAACATCATATAACTAATTAATAAATGGGTCTGCTCTTGCCTCTGGCCATGCTCCCCCCACCCCAGCAGACGACGGTGTGGAACGCCACAGAGGCCACCACAGTGTTTATGTTGTTTTTTTGTTGTTGTTGTTTTACTTTTGTGGCTGTATGTAGAAATGGCTGGTTGCATCAGCTATGCTCTTTTAATGTCTTTAATGTCCTTTGGTTTCTTTGATGATTGATGTTTCCCTCTTACACACATGTTTATGTGTGCTATAGCTATGAGTTTGTTCCCCCTTGGCCTCAGTCTGGACCTCCTCTCCAGGGGCCCAGGCTTAGAGTGAATTTTTTTTTTCCTCCCCCCGTTCTCAGCGTTTACCTGTTTCTCACCTTTTTTGTAAGGGGCGCCGGAAGTTGGCAGACCCGTCAGCAATCCTGTTCTGTCTCCCTTTAATGTTTGTCTGCTTTTGAATGGGACTGTGCTGAAAATGTTAATTTCCCCTCTGGGATTATTAAAGTATTTCTGATTCTGATTCTGATAAATACGACATCCTCGGCTCAGATCCCACATCAGGGCAAGAAAAAACTCAACCCAGTGGGAACACAAAAACATTTTGGAAGGGACCGTAGATGTGAGGACCCCCCCGTTATAATTAACAATGAAGTAAATACACCATATGCTTGTACTGTTTTTTTTTTAAACTAGCTCATATTAGGACTCTGCTTGACTTTTTTACTCAATCCGTTCCTTAATTGTACTCCGCATATACAGTAGATATGTCACATGTCAAAATTTTAGTTGGTGTTTATTGGTACCTGAAGTGAAGTACATGTCAGATCTAGTATTCCTCCTGAATCCAAGTTGAGGTGCAGATAACATTTACTTCTCTGTGTGATGCTGCACGGGATGTTGCAGTCCATCACTCAGGTGCCAGGTTGGCAGGCTCAAGGCCGTTGCCGTAAATTGCTGAGATATAGCTTTTCTCCCCACGACGCTGGTGTCAGTGTGATATCTCAATCGATTTTTAATCTCTTGAATCGGCCTCCTCGATCAAAGTGTAGCTATCTAAATTTCATACGGCAAGCTTTTTCAATGAATTGATTAGGAGGAGTTGCTACAGGACACTGGTGTTTAATATTTATCACTATTTCCCACAGCTGAGGTTTATCATTCTGTCGTTCCTCTTGCCACCAGGTCGTCCACGACATCGACACGCTGACGTGCGACCTGCAGCTAGAGGAGGACGGCCTGACGGACAGCTCCAAGACAGATACCCTCAACTCTAGCTCCAGTTCTACCGCCACCACCACCACCACAGCATCCAGCCTGGAGAAGATTAAGCTTTTCACAGACGACTGCCTCTTCAAACCCGCCCCGATGCCTGCCATCAATTCCGGGGTTCTGACCGTTCACAAGAAGGCACACCCACCCTTGCCGCCACCCAGACTTACATCTGTGAGAGTCGAGGATCACAACGGGAGGAGTCTGCCTCACCCCACGTTAATGTTGTCAGGGAATCTATCCAAAGCTAACGGATCGCTACTGAAGAACGGTGGTGTTTTCCCATTGAAGCCAAACCGGGACTTATTCTCCCCTACATCATGTTTTATCACTAATGACGGCGGCATACCGGAATCGGGCCTGGTGCCCACACTTCCCAGACCCATGCCTCTGCTCCGCCATGAACAAAACAAATGCCCCAAGGCCCGCAGCAGGGAGCCCCGTGAGAGGGTGCGTTTCAGCGAAAAGGTCCAGTACCACGGCTATTGTCCGGACTGTGACCTCCAGTACGACGTAGATGACTCAGAGCTGCACTTGCAGGCCGAGCTGAACGACATGAGGCTCAGCCCTGTGCACTGCTGCTCGTCTTCCTCCTCCCCTCTTCCTCATGAACTGCAGAATGGCGGCTTCTCTGTCTGCCACAGTTATCCGCCGAAGGCAAACACACCTTCTCCTCCTCCTCTGCCTTGTGTACCTCCTCACTCGGCTTCCCTCAAACCTCAGAAAACCATCCTGCGTAAATCGACCACGACCACAGTTTGACGACAAGCCCCCCATGTTTTATAAAACTTGAACACACCTGAATCATCCATAGTGTTTTCTACTTAGCCAGCGCCCTCCTCTCCAGTCCAGTTTTTCGGATTATTTATACAGAGAGAGGCCATACAATGGGAAACAAAAGGAGGCAGAGTGGCATCCCCATGGGCTCCGAGATATAGTCGACAAATTTTCACAAAGCGGTGAGTGTTTGTATAAATGTTTGTCAGGACAGGGGACAAAAGGGCAATTGCAAATGTGCACCGATGCATGTTTGCTGCGTATAAGTTGCTTATGGATATTATTAACATGTGCCTTTTTTCGTGGTTTCTGTTTGATTGGCAACACTAAATTGGCCCTAGTGTGTGAATGTGAGTGTAAATGTTGTCTATCTATCTGTGTTGGTCCTGTGATGAGGTGGCGACTTGTCCCGCTTTCCGCCCGAATGCAGCTGAGATAGGCTCCAGCACCCCCCGCGACCATACTTGCCAACCCTCCCGATTTTTCCGGGAGACTCCCGAATTTCAGTGCCCCTCCCAAAAATCTCCCAGGGCAACCATTCTCCCGAATTTCTCCCGAATTTCTACCGATTTTCACCCGGACAACAATATTAAGGGCGTGCCGTGATGGCACTGACTTTAGCGTCCTCTACAACCTGTTGTCACCTCCGCTTTTTCACCATACAAACGCGTGCAGGCCCAGTCACATATTGTATGCGGCTTCTGCAGACACACGTAAGTGACTGCAAGACATACTTGATCAACAACCATACAGGTCACAGGGCGGTATAGCTCGGTTGGTAGAGCGGCTGTGCCAGCAACTTGAGGGTTGCAGGTTCGATCCCCGCTTCCGCCATCCTAGTCACTGCTGTTGTGTCCTTGGGCAAGACACTTTACCCACCTGCTCCCAGTGCCACCCACACTGGTTTAAATGTAACTTAGATATTGGGTTTCACAATGTAAAGTGCTTTGAGTAACTAGAGAAAAGTGCTATATAAATATAATTCACTTCACTTCACACTGAAGGTGGCCGTATAAACAACTTTAACACTGTTACAAATATGCGCCACACTGTGAACCCACACCAAACAAGAATTTCGGGAGAACATCCGCACCGTAACACAACATAAACACAACAGAACAAATACCCAGAATCCCTTGCAGCCCTAACTCTTCCGGGCTACAATATACACCCCCGCTACCACCAAACCCCGCCCCCCCCCACCCCGCCCACTTCAACCACGCCCCCCACCACCCACACCTCAAACCCCCCCACCCCCCAATCTCCCGAATTTGGAGGTCTCAAGGTTGGCAAGTATGCTCGCGACCCCGAAAGGGACAAGCGGTAGAAAATGGATGGATGGATGGATGACTGAATGTGGAATGTTAAGTTAAAGTTAAAGTACCAATGATTGTCACACACACACTAGGTGTGGTGAAATTTGTCCTCTGCTTTTGACCCATCCCCTTGTTCTCACCCCCTGGGAGGTGAGGGGAGCAGTGGGCAGCAGCGGTGGCCGTGCCCGGGAATCATTTTTGGTGATTTAAACCCCAATTCCAATCCTTGATGCTTAGTGCCAAGCAGGGAGGAAATTGGTCCCATTTTTGTAGTCTTTGGTATGACATGGCCGGGGTTTGAACTCACAACCTACCGATCTCAGGGCGGCCACTCTCACCACTTGGCCACTGAGTAGAATGTGGTTTGTGTAATACATATACTGTATCTTTAAAGTTTTATCATTATTAGACAAATGTTAAACAATTTTTGGAAGTTTATGCAAAGTTGTTTTGCTCGATGATGACCATGTTTTTCAACCAATTTTGCTTGAATATTACCAACATGTGCTTATCAGTCCCTTTCAGGCGCATCCAAATTTGGATGGTACTGTATTTGGCCAAAAAAAAAAAAAAGCCTGAAGTGGTACAGTGACCTTTTTTTTTTTTAACTCGTTGAGATATTTCAGATCTGTTGGACTTTTGGGGAGTGATACCAGCGCCACCATGTGGTGTATTTGACAGGAAAATGGCACAGGCAGACAACACCGTAGGAGTGCATGTTTTGACATATTTTCACCTGTTTGTGGGCAGCTGTTCAAGAGTAGAAGAGTTTGCTTGGACGAATACAGACACTGTAACAGTAGTCTGGTGTTTGTGGAACAGCGATAGTGAAATATAAAGGGGTGTTAATATTTAAAGAGAGAGTGGGCTGACAGCGCTCAAACTAAATTGTATCCCTGTCTATACGGAGGCTCCTGCTACTAACGAGTTGAGGGAAGTTACGTCAGAGAGCCACTGATTAATTCACGCTTTGGAGGAACCCCAGGAAAATCAGCTTCCTTTATATTTCGCAGCTTATCCTTCATTGACACATGCATAATTAGCCAACAGACCGCAGTCTCCCGTTGCAAATAATCCTTGAAAATGTGAATATCTAATGAAAGCACTCAAGCAGTCTCACCTTTTACCTCAACCACTTCTGCAATCTTGAGTCGGGTATCGTACGATATCAACAACCGAGACCCTGTGCTCATATAATTACGGAAGGTTTAAAGATCGGTATCGGTTAAAAATTGCTGCTCAGAAACACATCTGACTTTTGACCCAAGCTACCTTTGTGTCAAGCTCGTTTTAACTAGCGCTTGCTCCAAAGAGCTTATTTTACTTAAGAATATCATATGTAATCCTCACTACCTAGCCTAGTCACTGGAGTGGTACAACAATCAGTCGATGTTGTCGACAAGAATCGCTAATGAAATGTATTTGTTGATAAGAGTATTTGTCCTCATCACCCAGGTTTTTCCATGCATGCACAAACAGAACAATGGCTGTGGTCAGTCACTGCAACAATACCACGAGCGAATATAATCGAAAGTGTAGTAACATTTCACCCTGAACACGTCAAAAACACAGATAACTTGCTAAATTTCCTAAGTGAGGTCTCTGCTTTTTATGGCGGTAGCTCTTTGAGGCGAAAGCATTTCAATCAGTGGCATGTCGGACAAAATATTTAGCTAGTTAGACTTAGACTTAGACTTAGACTTCCTTTTTATTGTCATTCAAATTTGAACTTTACAGCACAGGTAAGAACGAAATTTCGTTACATAAGCTCATGGTAGTGCAGGATAAAAAAAGCAATAAGGTGCATATATAAATAAATAAATATATATAAATAATATATAAATATATATATATATAAAATAAAATAAAATATATGAATATATATAAATAAATAAATAGATTACTGTACAGATAAATATATTGCACTTTTTCCACATGCGTCCACGTTTATGGATGCATGTTATATTGTCTTTTTTATTCCAGCGAGTTAATCCATTTTGGGGGGAGTTGAGGGGATAATTTAATTATGATGCGTTCAAGAGTCTTACGGCTTGAGGGAAGAAGCTGTTACAGAACCTGGAGGTTCTGCTTCGGAGGCTGCGGAACCTCTTTCTAGAGTCCAGCAGTGAAAACAGTCCTTGGTGGGGGTGGGAAGAGTCTTTGCAGATTTTCTGAGCCCTGGTCAGGCAGCGGCTTTTTGCGATCTCCTGGATAGGAGGAAGAGGAGTCATGATGATTTTTTCCGCCGTCCTCACCACTCTCTGGAGAGACTTCCAGTCTGAGGCATTGCAGGCGCCAGTCCAGACAGAGATGCTGTTAGTCAGCAGGCTCTCTATAGTGCCTCTGTAGAATGTGGTGAGAATGGGGGGAGGCAGCTGTGCTCTTTTCATCCGACGCAAAAAGTGCATGCGCTGCTGAGCTCTTTTTACAAGAGCTCCGGTGTGTAGGGACCAGGTCATATTGTCAGTTATCTGCACCCCCAGGAACGTGGTGCTGCTTACTATCTCCACCGCTGTGCCGTTGATGTAGAGTGGAGCGTGGCTGGACTGGTGCTTCCTGAAGTCAACGATGATCTCCTTGGTCTTGTTGACATTCAGGACCAGGTTGTTGGTTCTGCACCAGTCAACCAGATGTTTCACCTCTTCCCTGTAGTCCATGTCATTGTTGTCACGGATGAGGCCCACTACTGTCGTGTCGTCCGCATACTTCACAATGTGGTTGGTAGTGGACCTGGCGCAGCAGTCATGAGTCATCAACGTGAACAGCAGCAGACTCAGGACGCAGCCCTGGGGCGAGCCGGTGCTCAGGGAGATGGCACTGGAGGTGTTTTTGCTCACTCTCACAGATTGGGTTCTGTCTGTGAGGAAGTCAAGCAGCCAGTTGCATAGGGGGGTACTGAATCCAAGGGGGGCCAGTTTGCTCACCAAGTGCTGCGGGATGATGGTGTTGAATGCTGAGCTGAAGTCCAGGAACAACATCCGCACGTGTGTGTCCTTTCCTTCCAGATGTTCTAAGCTCAGGTGGAGTGCAGAGGAGATGGCGTCCTTTGTGGAGCGGTTAGGGCGATAAGCAAACTGGTATGGGTCGAATGTGGGGGGAAGTCTGGAGACAATATATTCCTTTACCAGCCTCTCGAAGCACTTCATTATGATGGGGGTGAGTGCAACGGGGCGGTAATCATTGAGGGAGGAAATTGTGGATTTTTTTGGCACTGGAATGATTGTGGCCGTCTTAAAACATGATGGTACCACAGCCTGGGTCAGCGAGATGTTGAAGATGTCTGTGAGAACCCCAGCCAGCTGGTCTGCACATCCCTTAAGCACCTTGCCCAGAATGTCATCAGGTCCTGGTGCTTTCCGGGGGTTCACTCTCCTCAGGACTTTCCGGACATCCGCTATATCCAGGATGAGCAGCTGCTCATCAGGGCGAGGGATGGATTTTCTCGCCGCATCCCTCGCCGGAGTGGTGTTAAGTGCCTCAAACCTTGCAAAGTAGTTGTTAAGGTCATCTAGAAAAGCTGATACTGTTGTCACATGGACAGGGGGCAGTTTTATTGTCTGTGATGACCTGTATGCCCTGCCATATTCGTGCGAAGGGCTACCAGTTTCCATCCATCTACAATCGGGCGGAAGGTGGGGTACACCCTGGACAAGTCTCCACCTCATCGCAGGGGCTACCAGTTTGATACACACTTAAATAAATGGCCAGAAATAGCCAATTTGCTCAATTTACCTTTAACTCTATGTTATTATTAATAATTAGTGATATTTATCTTTGTGGAAACACTGATCATCTTATTTATTTTTATATTTTCTCTACATGCACATTTTTCAAATTGAACATTTTCAAATTATCACTTCTAAGACAGTCTTGTGAAATCACAATATCCCATTTTAACTAGCTAGCCACTAACATTTTTTAAGAAATCATGAATTACTTTGCACCATGTTTGTACAAATAATAACTCATGTAAAATACAAAAGTCAACTCTCAAATTTTTTAATAAATCATGTCACACTTTGAACTGGACACCAAATCTGTTATCTGTTTCTTTGTCAGTTAGTGAAGACCAAGTCTTTAACATATTTTCTTGGATTTTCAAATTCTATTTGAGTTTTGTCCCTCTTAGAATTAAAAATGTCGAGCAAAGCGAGACCAGCTTCCCAGTAAATAAATAAAATTTAAAAAATAGAGGCAGCTCACTGGTAAGTGCTGCTATTTGAGCTATTTTTAGAACAGGCCACTGGGCTACTCATCTGGTCCTTACGGGCTACCTGGTGGTGACCCCTGGTCTAGTGTCTGTAGGGTTCTCGAAGAAGTCCTGCACTTTCTGACTGTGAGCACGCTTTGCAACCTTAATGGCACGGTTCAGGTTAGCTCTGGCTGATTTTAATGCCACCATGTCGCCAGACTTGAAAGCCTTGTTTCGAGCCTTCAGCATTGCACATACCTCACTGTTCATCCAGGGTTTCTCCTTGGCCCGTGTGGGGATGTTCTTGATCACACTGACATCCTCCATGCACTTCTGAATGTATGCAGACACAGACTCTGCATACTTCTCCACACATGTGTGGTGATTTTCAGTGGCAGCTGCTTTGAACATGTCCCAGTCTGTGGTTTCGAAACAGTCTTATAATGCTGACATTGCTCCCTCTGGCCAGGTCCTCACCTGCTTCACTGTAGCTTGCTTCCTGATCAGCAGGGGCTTGTATGCAGGAATTAGCATCACAGATAGATGGTCTGAGGAGCCGAGGTGGGGGCGTGGTGCAGCTTTATACGCCTGTTTGATATTACTATACACCAAGTCCAGCTTGCTTCCACCCCTGGTTGCAAAATTCACATATTGATGGAAATGAGGGGAAACTGTTTTCATGTTAGCTTGATTAAAATCCCCTCCCACGATGAAAACTCCCTCTGGATGTGTAGTTTGCAGTTCATTGATGGAGCAGTACAAAGCATTCAAAGCTTCTTTGGTGTTAGCACTGGGGGGAATGTACACTGCTGTGAAGATCATAGCCCTGAATTTCCTGGGTAAATAAAATGGCCTGCATTTTATAGTTAATAGTTCAACATCAGGAGAGCAGTGACGTGATACTATCTTCCCATTATTGCACCAGTTATTATTGACGTATATGCAAACACCACCGCCTCGGGATTTACCAGTGAGAGATTTGCTCCTGTCCGACCGGACCATAGTTAGCCCCTCGATGCTAACTGCCTCCTCCGGAACGGTTGGTTTCAACCACGTTTCTGTTAGAAATATGGCGCAGCAGTCTCTCATCTCGCGTCTTGCATTTAAATCCAGCTTCAGGTAGTCCAGTTTGTTCTCCAGGGAGCGGACGTTTGAAAGCAGGATGCAAGGAAGCGGCCTTCTGTGGGGATTAGCCTTTAGCTTTGTTGTTAGCCCCGCTCGGCATCCCCGCTTCTGCTTCCGATCACACCGCTTACGTGTCTTCCATTGACGGTCCCCGCTGGTACTTGACTCCGCTGCTTCAAAGGCCGCTGGATGTAGCCGGCGAAGTATTCCCATGCTAGCAAGGAGGTCCAACGTACATGCAGCTTTCAGTCCAAAACGGCCCGATCCATCCACATCCAGAATTGTCTGGCGGTCGTATGTGACCACGGAGTGTCCACGCTGTAAGCCAGCCATGAAATTTAAAGAATTGTCCGGTATTTTTGCCAAATTGTTCTATACTACTATGAGCGTCTGCAAGCCGCAGCCCGTCAGAGCGCCGCCATCTTTGACTTTGAGATAGCTAGCTACTGTGTAAAAAAATAGCTTTACTTTAATTTCAGCCAAAGTCCACCAGCTGAACTTTATCTAATTGCCCGTGTGCATCTTTCTAGAATTAAGAAGCATTGCTTGGATGATAATTATTTACTTTAATGGTATATTTGTAGGGGTGTAACGGTACACAAAAATTTCGGTTCGTACCTCGGTTTAGAGGTCACGGTTTGATTAATTTTCGGTACAGTAAGAAAACAACAAAATATAAATTTTTCGGTTATTTATTTACCAAATTTGTAAACAATGGCATAACATACATGTACACACAGAGTCCATTGCCAGGGTTAATGTGGTCAACATGTATAAAATAAAAACTAAATAAGATAAGGCTCAGAATGGTTTCTTAACAAAACTTTTCTACATATAAAGTGCTTTTTTTGATTGATTGATTGATTGAGACTTTTATTAGTAGATTGTACAGTACAGTACATATCCGTACAATTGACCTCTAAATGGTAACACCGGAATAAGTTTTTCAACTTGTTTAAATCGGGGTCTACGTTAATCAACATTAAACTGCCTCAAGTTGTTGCTCAGATTAAATAAAACTTTTCTTCTACATATAAAAAGTGCAACATTAAACAGTTTCAAGTCAACTCAACCTCAGATTAACTTTTCTTTGCCCCCCCCAGCCTGGCTAACTGGGCAGTAAGAGGTGGGAGCTGTTTGCTCGTCTTTATCTTTCTTGAAGTGATGTTCACTTGGGGGTGGTGCCGCTTCAAATGGGTTAGCATGTTTGACGTGTTGGCAGAAGCATGCCTTACCGCTGCTGAACAATGTTGGCAAACCTCCGTCCTCCGCACCGCGCAGCCGAAGTGTTCCCAAACGGGAGATCTTAACGAGGCAGGAGGGTTTTCCAGCTCTGGCTTTTATATGTTGTCGTAGCCTGGTCGTTGCTAGCATGCCGTGAGTTGTGCCTCGGTGTGCATTGTTTACACAATGTGCGCTACGTTACTTAATATGTCTGTGTGGAAACTCGTTTGGTACACCTCCAAACCGAACCGGAACCCCCGTACCGAAACGGTTCAATGCAAATACACGTACCGTTACACCCCTACATATTTGAGTTTCAAATTATATTATTTTGCAGTCCAAAGAAAATAAGAGGTACAATTATTGGCTTTCTACGGATTGCTTTTAAATGGACAAATGTTTAATAGGTGTTTTTATCTTTGTTGCAGCCTTTCAAACGTAACATTTAGTAACGCGTTAACGTGAGTCAAACTCTCGGTGTGTAACATGTTTAGCTCCTCCTAATATTTGATAATAAAACTTAACCTCTTATGACCAAGCTGTTTGTTTACATCAGGGGTGGGCAATTAATTTTTACCGGGGGCCGCATGAGCAACCCGAGCACTGCTGGAGGGCCACACCGACAATATTTCAATTAAATTTTGCTCAAATTATTTTTGATACACCGTAAGATAAATAATAATAACAATAATATTTTCATTTAACCTAACTTATCTTTATACAAAAGCAGATGGCTTTTGATGGTTTTATTTTTAACACTTTCTTACACAACACTTCCTGATGTATATTACAATGCAAAAATTTCAATTTCTGTCACTTTATCCTGCATCCTCTTTGTTGTGAACGTATAGCACGCCTGTAAGGTGATTGGCGAAGAAGGAGGAAGCGTTGCTGTTGCGGAAATGATGAGTGAGGATAGACGTGCGCGTGGAAAGAACGAGATAAGTTGAGCTGTGTTAGTATAGGTTGCTCAATACAAGTTTAAAAAGAGCGTCAGACTTGGTGTGCACTTCTTCTGGACGCTACAATTGGTGTCAGAAGTGGGATGAAATGCCTCCCAGTTCGCCTTGCCATCAAACCTGGGAGTCTTCATTGAGGGCGGAATTCCCCCATGCCAAGCAGCGGGCGCTGCACCTGAAGACGCTGCCTCTCTCCTTCCACCCTCTCTCTCTCTCTCTCTCTCTTTGCGACGAGCTCACGTCCGGGATTCACACAGACATCCCCTCCCGTTCAATCTTGACAAAGTCGCGAGGAAACATCGTGGCACGTACCTCCCTGAGCACACAAACAGCGCAGTATGCTCACACAAGCAGCGGCAGTATGCGCAAAGTTGTACTTCTGACACCAATTGTAGCGTCCAGAAGAAGTGCACACCAAGTCTGACGCTCTTTTTAAACTTTTATTGAGCAACCTATACTAACACAGCTCAACTTATCTCGTTCCTTCCACACGCACGTCTATCCTCACTCCTCATTTCCGCAACTCAAGAACACAACATCAACTTCAGCAGGTCGTTACACTATATTCTTTAAACACAGCAACATGTGTACCAGAAAAGCACACCGCTTTACCTATAATTTCTGTAAAGAAATACTTGGCAGTCCATGTCTTGTTGAAAACACGCCATTCATCATCAACTTTTCTTTTATTAGCGTCTCGGGTATAACTGGGCATCACTTGTCGCTGTGCACATTCACTCACAGGTTCCACACGGACATACGCCCATAAATAACAATTTTCAAAATAAAAGCAGCACAGTTGTATTGCACGCACGACATAGATGTTTTTTTACATTTATTTTGTAATTTGTGATTGCCGCTGTTCACATTCACTCACAATCGCACACGAGCATACGTCCACACGGAAGTAATACAAATAACGCTTTTCAAAACAAAAGCAGCACCATTGTATTGCACACTCGAGATAGATACTTTTTTAAATGTATTTTGTAATTTATGATTGGCCTCACGCGGGCCGGACAGGGACGTACAAAGGGCCGGATGTGTCCCGCGGGCCGCAGAATGCCCAGGTCTGGTTTACTTGCTTTTTTTTTATTTCTCTTTGCTATTTGGGCTTATTGGACCCTAATTAGAATAAAAACTAAAAATTATCTTTTGATATGATGTACTTAGTCCATAAGTACACAAACGTGTACTTCATGTGTTGTGACATGCAAATTTTTATTTTTACACTTTTTTTTCCAAATTCCATTGTATGTTATACTCTTCTGACACCACCAGATAACAGTATAAGTGTCCATATGTCGGCATAAGACCCCAATTCAGTAGTGTACACAATTTTGGAAATAAGAGCTAAAAGGTTCTGTCCACGCATGTGGCCACTAAGGCCTTTGGTTTAAGATACTAAGAAATGCAGTTTATTTGCTGTAATGGAGGTGATTATTTTTAACTTAGGGGAGTGTCTCCCCACTGTGTATGGAGTAGGGGTGCACGATTAATCGAAATCGAATCAACATCAAGGTTTTAATTAGTGCGGTAAATAACTGCAAGAGGTTGACTTAGACTTACACAAACTTTATTGATCCACAAGGGAAATTGTTCCACACAGTTACAAAGGATGGAAGGGGTAAAGATGGAAAGGATAATGCCGGTATAAAGTAGACAAAAAATGTACCATTGTAGCAATTTAAAATATAACATATATGTAATATTTACATATTATATATACAGTAAATAATATATACTGATATATTATATTATTATATTATATTATATTTTATGTAATATATACAATATATAACAAATCCCAATTAACATGTAAAATATTACAGTATATGAAACAGCTGCAGCAAAAAAAGGGCAGCATAAAAGAGAGGTAAATAGAGTTTTTTTTTTTTCCTACGCCATCACCGGCATTTGAGTGACAGACACGTTCGCCAATCAGAACTGTTGAGCCTCGCGTTTGTTCGTCTCTCGCTTCAAACAGGAAGAAAGTCGTCCTACTTTATGCATCTCTCTTAGCACCTGAGCGCATTTATTTAACTGTAGAATTGACTCAACAGAGTGACTCCCCTGTATACTCATTCACAATCTTTGTCTCGGTGGAGACTCGAGTGCGGCGCTGCCGCCAACACACATACAGTACAGAGAGCCTCGGTACCCGCCAGTGAGAAGTTTAGGAGGAAAAAAATTAGATTATTAAGCCAAATGTCCCATTGTGGAAATATTTCAGCTTCAAATTGGATGGGCAGTATGAGCCTATCAACACGGACAGATGAGCAAAAATGCCATGATCACATGATAACAATAATGAAAAAGACTACGTCCAACCTAATTTTTCCAACTGGGGGGGAAAAATGCACTTTATGATGTTCAATATCTATGTAGGTTAATTTTTTGCTTGCAGAAATTAGTCCATTTGATTTTTTGTTTGTTTATTTATTTAGGATGATAAAATGATTTACCTTCCAAATACAGTACAATGGTAGACAATTCCACAGTACTGAGAAATGAAATTGAATGTAAAATTAATATTTGCATTAATAATATAATATTATGATTACACTACATTATAAACACTGTATAGTTTTTATCGATCATTTCTTCAGTTAAAGGGCATTACGTGGACAAAAGCTCTAAATCTGTCTGTCTGCATAAAGCCGAATATTTTTTGAAGTAAATTATTGCATATTGTTCTATTGTGGGGCACCTTGAGACAAGAGATATTGTCGCAACTGTATGCTTTTTATGTATAAAATGTAAAAATCGCAATAGCAATTTTGGAGAGAAAAATCGCAATTAGTTTGTTTTTTTTTCAAAATCCTGCAGCCCTAGTATGGAGATACACAATTAGCTGCTAGCTTGTCAAGCAAGGGACTCAAGCTAAATACAATATTAGTCGGAGGGGATTGGTGTTTGTGATTGCCATTAAAAGGCATTAATCGGCAATGGTGATCACATATTTTTTCATTACTATAGTGATCGGTGGCCATACGATTGAGTCATTCCTAGCTCATGCCGACCAATTAAAAAACAATGTTTTAATTTTTTCAAGGTACCAAGCCCTTGGAGCATGGTCCAGTTAGTCTCAGTAGGGTCTCTTGCTTTTTTTGGTTTACTCCGTTGTTTTATTGGTTTGGTACTCGCTCTCGCCCAGTACCCGATTTAGCGACGTAAACAAAAACATTTGCCTTCAAAGATGGTGACCACAGCCCACAAAGCATTGTTCAATCACATGTCCTTTCAAGCCCTACATGTAAAGGCAGGGAACAACCACTATTTATTAAGTATTTAAGTAGTCTTGTTTTTTTTTTTACTCCTGTAGATTGTATTGCATTTACAGTAACATAACAAGTGTAACTGACACCTAGTTTATTTGATAACGAGAAAAGTGATAGCAAACGGCAGGAGAGGTTAATATTAGCTGCTCCTTAGTAGAATAGAATAGAATAGAAAGTACTTTATTGATCCCTGGGGGAAATTCAGCACCACAGTTCGTTCACTGTCAGGTTCAAACACTGATGACATCTATTAAACAGACGAGAAGCAAGGAATCATGCAGAGACAGAGTTCAATTTGGCTCAATGAGGAGACACGGGTTTTGGGCTATATTCTAGTTACAGATCCAAACTACGCTCTAAAAGTCCAGCCCGCATGCTTCCTCTATTTATTTGGGAGGTCCCTGTTTGCATCACTGAAGCTGTCGCTGAGGGAAGGGGGTAATCTCGACATCTCCAGTTAGACACAATATATGATTATACAAAAATGCAAATGTGTTGACGCTGGTGATATCGCCTTGTTTCTGCTCTGTCTGCGTCACGGCGGTGTTCGGCCTTGGCAGTCAGCAGGCCGTTCCTGGACACAAACACTGATACCAGACTGGCTTGCAATCTTTTGGATTGCCAGCTTTGCACAGTCAAAGAAAAATACCACTCCAGCACAATTGACAATAATATAGAGCAACGGCCCTTAAGCTTAAAAGTTGTGTGATAATATATACAGTACATAATTATTCTAACATTCACAATAAACACTTAGGTATTTTTTACATGTGAATAATATAAATACAGTGTATTATACAGCATTATTCACATGTGAATAATATAAATACAGTCTATTATACATTCAAGTACAGTCAAAAAGGAACATATGCATTATACAGTCTGATGGCTGTCTACCGTATTTTTCGGACTATAAGTCGCAGTTTTTTTCATAGTTTGTCCGGGGGTGCGACTTATACTCAGGAGCGACTTGTGTGTGAAATTATTGACACATTACCGTAAAATATCAATATATAATATTATTTAGCTAATTCACGTAAGAGACTAGACGTATAAGATTTAATCGGATTTAGCGATTAGGAGTGACAGATTGTTTGGTAAACGTATAGCATGTTCTATATGTTATAGCTATTTGAATCACTCTTACCATAATATGTTACGTTAACATACCAGGCACGTTCTCAGTTGGTTATTTATGCCTCATATAACGTACACTTATTCAGCCTGTTGTTCACTATTCTTTATTTATTTTAAATTGCCTTTCAAATGTCTATTCTTGGTGTTGGGTTTTATCAAAACATTTCCCCCAAAAATGCGACTTATACTCCAGTGCGACTTATATATGTTTTTTTCCTTCTTTATTATGCATTTTCGGCCGGTGCGACTTATACTCCGGAGCGACTTATAGTCAGAAAAATACGGTATATGAAGGACTTCCTGTGTCGTTCCGTGTTGCATTTTGGGAGTCTGAGCCTTCCACTGAACGTGCTCATTCTCTCCGCCAGGTCCGAGTGTAACGGTATATGAAGGACTTCCTGTGTCGTTCCGTGTTGCATTTTGGGAGTCTGAGCCTTCCACTGAACGTGCTCATTCTCTCCGCCAGGTCCGAGTGTTAACGGTATATGAAGGACTTCCTGTGTCGTTCCGTGTTGCATTTTGGGAGTCTGAGCCTTCCACTGAACGTGCTCATTCTCTCCGCCAGGTCCGAGTGTAACGGTATATGAAGGACTTCCTGTGTCGTTCCGTGTTGCATTTTGGGAGTCTGAGCCTTCCACTGAACGTGCTCATTCTCTCCGCCAGGTCCGAGTGTAGTGGGTGGGAGGTGTTGTGGGAGTCGTCCCCCCATAATACCCAGAGGTGGGTAGAATAGCCAAAAAGTCTCAGACACTTTTGATTTAATTAAATCAACTGTCACGGTCGAGATGTGTTGGCAAGGTCAGGTGGACCCAGATGCAGGGTAGCAAGGACACAGCAACAGTGGAGTGCTGCTAACAAAGGTTTATTCAAAAGTACTGGAGCAATGCTGGATCCCAAAATACAAAACAAAGAGAAAAGCTATGAGTATGAATGATACCACTAGCTTAAATACATGACTAATCAGACAACCTAATACACCTGGATTAGACACAAAAAGGAAAGTGAGAGCTGATTGGAGGAAGGTGCAACTCAGGACACAAACAAGCACATGGGGCACAAACCAGACACAGGTCATGACAACAATCTACAAATATAAGGTCACCATATACCATGAACCTAACAGAACTTATAAAAACCTGTCAGTTTGTATAAATGACATATTTAAAAGGTAAATGCCAAAGCATGGTAAACATATCCAAGTTATCCTGGCCCTGGGTCGCAATCGCGTACTGATCTGACCTTTGACATTGCAGTCTTGTGTTGAATATTGTTCAGAGACATGTCAGTCTGTAGGGCCATTTTATTAGCTTTCATATTAAACAGAGCCGATGTGCCTGTGTGTGAACCATGTGTGTGCAAGTGACATTCTAAATTGTGTGTGTGTGTGTGTGTGTGTGTGTGTGTGTGTGTGTGTGTGTGTGTGTGTGTGTGTGTTTGTGTGTGTGTGTGTGTGTGTGTGTGTGTGTGTGTGTGTGTGTGTGTGTGTGTGTGTGTGTGTGTGTGTGTGTGTGTGTGTGTGTGTGTGTGTGCGTGCGTGCGTGCGTGTTTGTGAAATCCACATGTCCAGAAGGCCAACTTGGGGAGACAGCATCCCCTGGAGTGGGCTGAGAATAGTAGCACCTTTCTGGCGATGATGCCCTTAATTAGCTGCATTAGTCTACAGGAGATAACGCACACCGCCTCACACGACCTTTGTGCTGACATCAGCCTCCACTAAGCTACCACCGCTGCACGTTTTTGGATCCTAAATAAGGGAAAACTGAAGTAAGTCGGGATGGAGAGCAGAAATATGGGGCAGTTGTGTCCTTTTAGGAGCGTGTTACATAAACAATTTTCTCCGTGGATCATTGTTATTCATGTTTTTTTTCTCTCCTGTTGTCTTGTACGTCCATCTGTTTGCATAATTATGCAAAAAACGCTCGACTGGTTGAAATGAAATGAAATGAAACGATGCAATGTGGCAGGTACACACGGAATACACATCCAGGAATTTGGCCTACTACTGTATCTTGTTATTGTTGTCAGCTGCACGTTTGTGTATCTTAATAGAGGAATGACTAGGGTTCTAAATCTATTGCATCAGAGCCATACGCTGTTTCAACAAATATCAACACCATAACTGATAACATGTTTAAAGTGCTAGCAATGCTTCTGTGGTGATGAGAACAAACATGGTGTAGATTAGAGATGTCCGATAATATCGGCCTGCCGATATTATAGGCCGATAAATGCGTTAAAATGTAATATCGGAAATTATCGGTATCAGTTTTTTTATTATCGGTATCGTTTTTTTTTTTTTTTAATTAAATCAACATAAAAAAACACAAGATACACTTACAATTAGTGCACCAACCCAAAAAACCTCCCTCCCCCATTCACACTCATTCACAAAAAAGGGTTGTTTCTTTCTGTTATTAATATTGTGGTTCCTACATTATATATCAATATATATCAATACAGTCTGCAAGGGATACAGTGCGTAAGCACACATGATTGTGCGTGCTGCTGGTCCACTAATAGTACTAACCTTTAACAGTTAATTTTACTCATTTTCATTAAGTTTCTATGTAACTGTTTTTATATTGTTTTACTTTATTAATTTATTCATCTTATTTTGTTTTATTAATTTTTTTTAAAAGTACCTTATCTTCACCATACCTGGTTGTCCAAATTAGGCATAATAATGTGTTAATTCCACGACTGTATATATCGGTTGATATCGGTATCGGTAATTAAAGAGTTGGACAATATCGGAATATCGGATATCGGCAAAAAGCCATTATCGGACATCCCTAGTGTAGACGCTTTAAATTCCACAGGGTGGTGTAAAAATGGGGTCTCTGTTTTCCATTTTGGCCAAGTTTTGGCTGAGCTATTTCCTCTCACGATAAACATGCCAAGCTGGAAGTGGAATTTAAGAAATAAGAGCGCTGCAAAGGAAATAGAAACCAAAACACATCAAAACATAAGTCAAGTGGAACATGACATTTGGTTTAATTTTATTCCTACAACCCGCCACGGTGTCCATAAAAACCAAAACGCGGACCACAAATGGGGGACCTTTTTAGTTTTGTGTAATACTAATGTAGATTATTTGTTGTATTTCCCCAATTAAATAATGGTGCTTAATTAAGATAATATACAGCTAAAGTATCAATCAAATTGTATTTATATTGACCTTAATTACAAGTGCCTCAAAGGGCTTCACAAACCACGACATCCTCGGATCTGAACTCACATTCGGGCAAGAAAAAAACTAAACTCAGTGGGAACAGTTAGAAACTTTGGGAGGGACTGCAGGTGTGGGAACCATTCCCCCTTGGGTGACCGGTGCAATGGATACCGAGTGGGGACAGTTCATGATGTGAGAGCCCAGTCCAGTCCAGGTCGGCAGAGGAATCCTCTTGCATTTAGACACGTTGGTAGCGCAGACACGTCACCAACTCGTGTATGAGGAGTGGTCCACCCTGGGTCCCGACTTGGAACAGCTGAAGTCTCATCCGTGAAAACTGATCGATAGCCACCTGATAATCTCTCCATGCAGGAGAGGAGGGCAGAGCAGAAAAGAGAGATCAATAGATCGACTTTCTAAAAAGGGGTCTATTTAAAGGCTAGGGTATATAAATTAGTTTTAAGATGGGACTTAAAAGCTTCTACTGAGGTAGCATCTCTAACTGTTGCCGGTAGGGCATTCCAGTGTACTGTAGCCCGTCTAGAAAAAGCTCTAAGCCCATAGACTTTTTTGGGCTCTGAGAATCACTTATAAGCTGAAGTTCTTAGAACGCAGATTTCTGGCCGGGACATATGGTACAATTAGGGCTGTCAAAGTTAACGCGATAATAACGCGTTAACTATAAGTTATTTAACGGCTATTTGTTTTTTTACGCGCGATTAACGTGCATACGCCTTAACTCCTTTTTGGCCCTCGGCCTGTTCCGTAGCTTGAGGAAATGTAATAGCGTCCAATTACTGTGGAAACACAAGCTCTAAAATAGCGAGCAGAAATGCACAAAGACAGCGGGACATTATAGAAATCTCAGGTCCTAAGCTATGGCAAGTCGATTTTATCAATTAAATTTTATTTTCAATGGCCGTGAAACAACATCATTGGCGCAAACTCTGCTGCGCGCTTTGCCGCTTGTAGAGAGGAGAAGCTTCACGTCTATCCATGTTTGCATTACAGTTAAGTGCATTGATAACATCAAATGTACATTGTTACTCGAACTGTTTTATTAAGATGGAATAAAAGCTCAGCAAAAAGAAGATGGTAGAGAGAAAGTCTAAAGTCATTTTAATCTGAGACTTTCTTTAAATATGTCAGGTCTTTTCTTATACCAGTCACACACGTCCAGCTTCAGAATAACAGTGCGACGCTTCACATATGGTTTCAACAACGAAAAATCGTCTTATAGGATGATAATGCTTCGTCAAATATGTTTTGTAATGTTATTCTGTGATATTTACACCTAAACAAATGTTTTCTGGCAGCTTGAAATGAAGTGTATTGTAATAGAAGCGGCGATATGAAGCAGGTATGCTGTCTTTGAACAAGTCAACATTTTATTTATGTTCACAAATGGCAGTGTCGAACTGCGTAGGCAGAAGAGCAACAAACACAAAACATAACAGCTCTTCGAACACTTGTCTTGCACGTCTCCTCTTTTCTTCTCTTTTCTTTACTTCTTCTTCACTTTCGTCTTCTTCTTCACTCCCACTGAGATTAGGTTTATACTGCAGCCAAGCCTATCACTGCCATCTGTAGCCTACATCGGGTAATTACAGTTCACTACACAGTATTCCCAGCGCTATGGTATATTCCTTTATAACCTGTTCTGATTGATAATCCGCAAATACAGAATGTTTAACAGGCTGAATATAACATTGTATTACTTTATAGTGAAGGTTAAAACATTGTCATGCAGAGATATGTATACCATTAACTTGGCCAACATGTACAGAATATCAGAAGCATTTATTACAGTTAGAAGTATCACATTTTACATTATCAAACATATTTACCAATCAAAGTATGACTGTAACAATGTGTTATTAATACGTGAAATTGTGTAGCTCCTTCTCTGTATGCAAGGGCTTCTACAACAGGAATACAATTTCTGTATTCCTACAAAACTCAACCGACTTCAGATAAGCAGAAGAAGATGGATGGATGGATGGAGAAAGCCAATAGTGAGGTCTTAAGAGGTACATAGCATATAATTAAAAAATATATATATATGTATATATATAAGAAATAAATATTATTCTTTAGAATTTAACAAAATAAAACATAATTGGAAATTACACAAGAATGAAACAATTAGTAACCTTTTTTTAAAATGTTAAGAAGTTTTGTCATCTCCCTAGAAAATATAACAATTTGAATATAATACAAAGGTTTGTTTTTATTTATAAAGTAAAACTAATATATGACATAGGCTCATAAAATGCAACTATATATTTCAAGCCTTATTTTGATATAATTGTAATGTGTATGTCTTACAGCTTATGAAAACCTTCATCTGAAAATCGCAAGAAATGTGAGGTTTTCAAAAACCGTAAGACATAAGCATCTAAATTATACCATATAAAGGTTTGACATATCTCACTTTGTATGTAACAAGTTAATATCACATATTAGTTTGCAATTTGAAGTTGAATTGCTGATATGAATGGACTTTTACACAATATTTTTTTTTTAGTTCCACCTGTATAAAATAATGAAAAACATGAATATCAGGAAAACATGCAACTTTTTTCTGACTACAGTTGAACATTCACCTACCGAAAATCTGAACCACTGTGACAAATGGTTGTAATCTTTTGACCACAAACTTAGTCACTGCCGGGTGATATTTGTCGTTCCTGGCCTAAGTGTACTCTTCCCTGCCACGTTAAAAGGAGAATCTAGCGGCAGAGGTGAACTGGAGCTATTACTTCCCACCTTGGCTTATTAGTAATTCTCAGAATCTATCTCTCTTCATGCTCATCTAAATGAGAAGGTATTCATTTTAATTTAACAAGTAAAAGCTCTAATATGCTCAGTGGTCTTGTGGTTAGAGTGTCCGCCCTGAGATCGTAGGTCGTGAGTTCAAACCCCGCCCGAGTCATACCAAAGACTATAAAAATGGGACTCATTACCTCCCTGCTTGGCACTCAGCATCAAGAGTTGGATTTGATGGTTAAATCACCAAAATGATTCCCGAGCGCGGCCACCGCTAATGCTCACTGCTCCCCTCACCTCCCAGTGGTTGGAACAAGGGGATGGGTCAAATGCAGAGGGTCATTTCACCACACCTAGTGTGTGTGCGACTATCAGTTGTACTTTAACTTAACTTTAATATATAGGCGGTGTTAATTACAAACCCCGTTTCCATATGAGTTGGGAAATTGTGTTAGATGTAAATATAAACGGAATACAATGATTTGCAAATCCTTTTCAACCCATATTCAATTGAATGCACTACAAAGACAAGATATTTGACGTTCAAACTCATAAACTTTTTTTTTTTGCAAATAATAATTAACTTAGAATTTCATGGCTGCAACACGTACCAAAGTAGTTGGGAAAGGGCATGTTCACCACTGTGTTACATCACCTTTTCTTTTAATAACACTCAATAAACGATTGGGAACTGAAGAAACTAATTGTTGAAGCTTTGAAAGTGGAATTCTTTCCCATTCTTGTTTTATGTAGAGCTTCAGTCGTTCAACAGTCCAGGGTCTCCGCTGTCGTATTTTATGCTTCATAATGCGCCACACATTTTCGATGGGAGACAGGTCTGGACTGCAGGCGGACCAGGAAAGTACCCGCACTCTTTTTTTAAGAAGCCACGCTGTTGTAACACGTGCTGAATGTGGCTTGGCATTGTCTTGCTGAAATAAGCAGGGGCGGGCGTCCATGAAAAACACGGCGCTTAGATGGCAGCATATGTTGTTCCAAAACCTGTATGTACCTTTCAGCGTTAATGGTGCCTTCACAGATGTGTAAGTTACCCATGTCTTGGGCACTAATGCACCCTCATACCATCACAGATGCTGACTTTTGAACTTTGCGTCGATAACAGTCTGGATGGTTCGCTTCCCCTTTGGTCCGGATGACACGATGTTGAATATTTCCAAAAACAATTTGAAATGTGGACTCGTCAGACCACAGAACACTTTTCCACGTTGCATGAGTCCATCTTAGATGATCTCGGGCCCAGAGAATCCGGCGGTGTTTCTGGATGTTGTTGATAAATGGCTTTCGCTTTGCATAGTAGAGCTTTAACTTGCACTTACAGATGTAGCGACGAACTGTATTTAGTGACAGTGGTTTTCTGAAGTGTTCCTGAGCCCATGTGGTGATATCCTTTAGAGATTGATGTCGGTTTTTGATACAGTGCCGTCTGAGGGATCGAAGGTCACGGTCATTCAATGTTGGTTTCCGGCCATGCCGCTTACATGGAGTGATTTCTCCAGATTCTCTGAACCTTTTGATGATATTATGGACCGTAGATGTTGAAATACCTAAATTTCTTGCAATTGCACTTTGAGAAACGTTGTTCTTAAACTGTTTGATTATTTGCTCACGCAGTTGTGGACAAAGGGGTGTACCTCGCCCCATCCTTTCTTGTGAAAGACTGAGCATTTTTTGGGAAGCTGTTTTTATACCCAATCATGGCACCCACCTGTTCCCAATTAGCCTGCACACCTGTGGGATGTTCCAAATACCGTATTTTCCGCACTATAAGGCGCACCGGATTATTAGCCGCACCTTCTATGAATTACATATTTCATAATTTTGTCCACCAATAAGCCGCCCCGGACTATAAGCCGCGCCTACGCTGCGCTAAAGTGAATGTCAAAAAAACGCTGCGCTAAAGTGAATGTCAAAAAAACAGTCAGATAGTTCAGTCAAACTTTAATAATATATTGAAAACCAGCGTTCTAACAACTCTGTCCCAAAATGTACGCAAATGTGCAATCACAAACATAGTAAAATTCAAAATGGTGTAGAGCAATAGCAACATAATGTTGCTCGAACGTTAATGTCACAACACACAAAATAAACATAGCGCTCACCTTCTGAAGTTATTCTTCATTCGTAAATCCTTCGAATTCTTCGTCTTCGGTGTCCGAATTGAAAAGTTGCGCAAGCGTGGGATCCAAAAATGGCCGGCTCCGTCTCGTCGAAGTCATCGGATTCAGTGTCGCTGTTGTTGTGCAGCAGTTCTGTGAATCCTGCCTTCCGGAAAGCTCGGACCACAGTTGTGACCGAAATATCTGCCCAGGCATTTACGATCCACTGGCAAATGTTGGCGTATGTCGTCCGGCGCTGTCTGCCCGTCTTAGTGAAGGTGTGTTCGCCTTCGGAGCTGTGTGAAAAAAGCCACCCGGCCTCTTCGCGTAAACTTCCCTTAACCACTCGCTCATCTTTTCTTCATCCATCCATTCCTTCGAGTTAGCTTTTATGATGACGCCGGCTGGAAAGGTCTCTTTTGGCAAGGTCTTCCTTTTGAATATCACCATGAGTGGAAGTTAGCATGGCAAGCTAGAACCACAGTGAAGGATGACTTCTCATTCCCTGTGGTGCGAATATTCACCGTACGTGCTCCCGTTCCACAGTGCGGTTCACAGGAATATCAGTTGCTGTGAAATACGGTAGTAATCCGTGTGCGGATGGAGAGATTGCGTCTTTTTATGAACCGGATCCTTGTCGCGTAGTAGGAGCCATTTTGTGGTCTTTACAGATGTAAACAGGAAATGAAACGTACGGTGATATCCGCGCGTTTTTTCTTCTTCTTCCGGGGGCGGGTGGTTGCTTACAGTAGAAGAAGAAGCGCTTCCTGTTCTATGGGGGCGGGTGCTTTCCTTGGCGGTTGCTTGCGTAGAAGAAGAAGCGCTTCCTGTTCTACCGGGAAAAAAGATGGCGGCTGTTTACCGAAGTTGCGAGACCGAAACTTTATGAAAATGAATCGTAATAAAGCGCACCGGGTTATAAGGCGCACTGTCAGCTTTTGAGAAAAATTGTGGTTTTTAGGTGCGCCTTATAGTGCGGAAAATACGGTAAGTGTTTGATGAGAATTCCTCAACTTTATCAGTATTTATTGCCACCTTTCCCAACTTATTTGTCACGTGTTGCTGGCATCAAATGCTAAAGTTAATGATTATTTGCAAAAAAAAATATGTTTATCAGTTTGAACATCAAATATGTTGTCTTTGTAGCATATTTAACTGAATATGGGTTGAAAATGATTTGCAAATCATTGTATTCCGTTTATATTTACATCTCACACAATTTCCCAACTCATATGGAAACGGGGTTTGTAGTACCTGTTGTATTTACGCCAGATGACTGTTGCTGGTGTGATATCGGAGCTATTCAAAAACTCAACATTCATTCATAGTTAATGCATGCTGTGTGTTCAAACATTTAATCATTTTGCTCATATGTCTTCCTTTTGCTGAACTAGAAACCTTGCAGTTATTACAAGTAGGGCTGTTGCAATCTTTTCTTGTTAAATTTAGCCAAACTTTGGAGCACTTCTTTCGCTCCTGCGCCATGTTGCTGTCTGACATCACTTTGCACGTTGCGTAATGACGTCGATATATTGGAAACCGGTTCTAAGAAAGAACCAGATCTCGATTCCCACCGCTACCTGTTGAAATGAATGCTACTTGTTACTGCGTTTTTACACCGGCAAAAAGATAGAAAAATATTATTGGAAACAATCAAACACCCGTAACTTTATTATTGGAACCCCCAGTGGGATGCATTGTGGTTGTTTAATGGTCACTTTGCATCAGGGACATTCCTCATTGGCAGACTTTAGATGAAAAGCTCATGTTTTGGTTATTTTGCCGCGTCGCAAATATGAGGTTCTAGGTGAAGGCGGCGGCAATGGTGGCAGCCAAGTTGAACAGGTGCCAGGTAAAAAAAAGACATCAAAGTTATTGGGGTTTTTTTCCCTCTCAGAATGGAAGATGTCCGGCAGTGCCATCTGCTCAGAACTGGCAGTACATTATTGCATCCTCCAGTGTGCAGAGGTCCACACAGATATGGTTTTTTGTCACACATTTGCAGTCTGATGTTGTGTAAACACAAAAGCTTCGTTGTGTAGTTTGGGACAAAAACTATGAAAAAAATAAACAAGATTATGCTTTTTAAAGATATTCACACAGTCATGGGAAAAAATTGCAATACCCCATTGGTTATATGCTTGAAAATTTGTCAAAAACATGCACACCCACTATGCAGCCTGTGCTATTATTTGTCTGATAAATACGCCACATGGTGGAGCCGTTATTAAATCCCAGGAGTCCCATTGACTTGAAATTGTTCCGCTTAATGCGCACTGCAAAACAACCACTGTAACTTTAGGGTGATCGCCACAAATGTGTTACACACTCTCAGGGGACTGACAATCACATGTCTTTAAAATCAAGATTAATTGAAAATTCAATCCACCGTCAAGCAATTTAGAGCAGAGGTATTCAACAGGGGGTCCGTTGAACAATTTCCCTTGTGGATCATTAAAGTTTGTCTAAGTCTAGTCTAAGACCCCCAGGGGGTCCACAAAAGTGCTACATTTTTGGTAGATTTTTTTATTATTTTTATATCCTCCCACTCCCCTGCATCCTCCCCAACAAATGTTCCACAAATGTAAATGTCTTTCAGTACACATGACAATTTAGCTAACACTCATATATTTTAATTTGAATACATAATAACATATAACGTAAATAAATAATCATATTATTATATTCATGTATCGCTATGATAGCTAGCGATAAGCGCTCTAATTGTCAGCTAGCGATTAGTGCTCAAGTTGCCAGCTAGCAATTAACGCTCAAGTTGATAGCTAGCGATTGGCGTGTTAGTCGCCAGCCAGCGATTAGCAAAGTCGTTGTCAGCTAGCGATTGCTGAGTTAGTTACCAGCTAGCAATTAGCATGCTAGTTGTTAGCTAGTGATTAATGCTCTAGTTGCCAGTTGGTGATCGTATTAGTTGTCAACTAGCGATTAACGTGCCAGTTGCCAGCTAGCGATTAGAGTGCTAGTTGTCAGTTAGCTATTAGTGCGCCAGTTGCCAGCTAGTAAGTAGCGTGTTAGTTTACAGCTAGCTATAAGCGACACAATACTGTTATTATTTGAATATTGTTATTGTGCAATACAATAAAGGAACCTTTAGGACCAGTTAAATGTAAAGGTACATTCAAAATTTCATACAAGATGTAAAGGTAGTGGGTCCACGCTCCTTATCTCCATCATTATGGGGTTCTTAGGTAAAGTTATCCAGGGTAAATCCTACCTAACCTTATCGTTGTCCACACACACACAATGGTCGTTTAAGACCCACTCCCCCCCTCCGCCCCCCGGCGCAACGCGACCTAGTACGCATGCGCAGAAAATGCGCACGTCATAGTCACCTCCAGTGTTGCTTTGTGTGCAAGTTCTTAAATTACATTTTACTTATCTGAACAATATCCAGTGTTGTGGTATTTAAATTAACTGGAATCCAGTGTTCTGTGGTGCCCTATTGTAGTGAATCACACCTGAGCCATCATAAATTAATCAAATCTTTAATGGATATGTAAAAGTAAACAATGTGACAAAGAAAATTTGACAGCAATCAATCTAGGGATCTAGATATCTGGTCAGGACACTCCTCACTCTTTTACCTTCACCTTCATTGTCCATTTGTTTTTGGTGACTTTATATATTCTGGACCTAGACGTTGAGTCCGCAACATACATGGCGGACAATAACTGATACAGTCTGCTTTGCCAGTCCAAATGCATTCGATGTTTTCCGTAGTTTTCACTCAATGGCCAGGTAATACAAAACACACGCTACCTTTTTTTATCACATCCACGGGAGCCCGCATTCTCATTGTCTCCTTTTTGACAAATTGACAACGTTTTTTGGTCAGTAGAATCACAGCTGACCTGGACATTTCGAAAGTTCTCTTGCCGTCTGAGAAGTGTAGTATCCCAAATAGCTGCAATCACGCGTTTCCTTCTCTTATGGTATTCATGTGTGATTTCCACAAGTGTACATTTAGAAGAATGAGAAACACGGGCATGTCTGGATGACTCGCCTCGAGTGTTGGGTTAGTTACTGAAAACCAGTAACTAGTTACAGTTACTAGTTACTTTATTTCAAAAGTAACTCAGTTACTAACTCAGATACTTACACCAAAAGGTAATGCGTTACTGTGAAAAGTAACTAGTTATGTTTTTTTCTTCTTTTTTTTTTAAAGCTCCCATTAATGCCCTTTTAGCCTTCATTTCAGTACTGTTATTGCACTGGAGAATAATACAATCTGTTGATCAACTTGACATGCATTTGCATCACTGAACTCTGCTAAGCAATGTGGTCTACATACAACACACAAAGACAAATATATGTTTCAAAAAGCCAATTTTTTCAGGCCAGAACAAATTGACAAAACTATTTTAAATAGCTGCAACATAACATACATAAGTAACAAACAGCATAATAACAACATAGCTGTAAAGCAAGAAAGGCACACACGACATACACAAAGCCTAACCAGGCGTTTTTTTCTCCAGGAATTCTGAAACAAAATCATGTCTGAAGCCCAGAACACTCTACGCATTTCCCCAGTTCTAGTTTAGAGAAAAGGAAAGATTGGCCTGCCCACTAGCATCCCTCTTTATGTTTGTGAACTTTATAGTCCATACATTTAGAGTGATGTGATAATCAAACACTCTAGAAGTCTAGAATAAAAGAGTATATAAGAGAATTGACAAAGTGTGTGTACCTTCAGTGATGAATGATGAGCAGAGGCAGAGTTAATCCTTAAGTGGTGGAGGTAGAGGGGAAGTAGCATCGGAGTCTGTGTCTCTCTTTACTAGCTTTCTTCGAAGCATGTTGCTTTTGTAGCTGTTTCAGCAGATTTGAATTGCTGTTTTGGGCAGTAGATGGGATCTTTCATCCAAGACACAACTTACATTTAACTAAAATGTTCTTTCCTTTGTGCTCGACAAAAGAAAAGTAGTGAGAATATCTACATATTCGACAAACTCGACTGCAGTCTGCAGCTCTGCCATGATCAGACACGCCCCCCTCCCCTCCCATCCCATCCTTCCTCACACCCACACCCACACCCAGACACACACAGAGCGCGCGTCTCTCTTCTCCGGCTTGTGACACAAGAAAAATCAGAAGGCCGACACTGCAGCGCTCCAATAAAACACACTCAGATTTTCTGTTTCTAGCCGATACTACATAAAAAATAACGTAAAATAACACAGTAACGCATCATGTAGTAACGGTAACTGAGTTACTGAATATAAAAAATAACGCGTTAGATTACTAGTTACCACCGAAACTAACAGCGTTACAGTAACGCGTTACTGTTATGAAGGTGGCTGTGGCGTGTTCTTTCTGACATCACTTCCTGTGTGGGGCGCGGTCTTTCTGACTTCACTTCCTCTCCGAACTCAGTTTGTAAACGATCAATGAGTCCATACAAGGCTAAGAACCGGAGATTCAAGAAATAAACGGCGCACTTACACGTGTAAAAAATTATCCAAGGAGGGTTACCTTAAACCAGTGGTTCTCAAATGGGGGTACGCGTACCCCTGGGGGTACTTGAAGGTATGCCAAGGTGTACGTGAGATTTTTTTTGAATATTCTAAAAATAGCAACAATTCAAAAATCCTTTATAAATATAAATAAAAACCTATCTTTTTTTCCAAATAGTTCAAAAAAGACCACTACAAATGAGGAATATTTTGCACTGTTATACAATTTAATAAATCAGAAACTGATGACATAGTGCTGTATTTTACTTCTTTATCTCTTTTTTTCAACCAAAAATGCTTTGCTCTGATTAGGGGGTACGGTACTTGAATCAAAAAAAATTTCACAGGGGGTACATCACTGAAAAAAGGTTAAGAACCACTGCCTTAAACGATGGTTTAGTGTGGCTGACACGATGCTTAGGCCAAATAATTACTCGTTCAAGGGTTTATCTGGCTTAGTGTAGACATAGCCTTAGTCTGGTAAATGTTGACGATCCCCCTGTCCCCCCCATTTAGACGAAAACTCTTACTACATTTACTCTAGCATGTCGTCTAAAGCATTTTTAGCACAACCCAAAGGTGGCGCCACAAATGTCATTCTGCATGCATTAAGGCCTAATGAGATCTGATTAGTATCTACAGCCTTTTTGGATAAGCAGTGTCCTTGTTGAGTTGGATATGCTCACTGATGACTAAATCCAAATCCAGCGATTGACCTCGCTGGCGTTCCAAGCCAACATCTGGATTATGGATCACTATAAAGTGAGCCAAGAGGGAACGAGGATGGTGAGGAAAAAAAAGAGATGCACGTTAAGTGTGTGAAAGAGAGAGAGAGAAGAAGTGTCATATATTGGCGAAGTCATGTTTGTCCTCAAGATGATTGCTGTCATTAGAGCACAGCATTTCCAGTATTTATGGCATACTATTGGAGCCTAATGACTCTGGGAGCGGCGTGTACCCACTTCCACTCACATTCACACGCTCTTGAGATGAACACAGCTACAGCATGGCGGGTAGCCAGTATCATTAATAGGCACAACACATAAGCGCTTTGGCTGCCTTGCTCGCGAGTGAACAAGTCAGCGAAGTGAGCGAATTGTTCATGTCAGCATTGCGAGACTCTTATGCTTTGTCATTTATTTTTTTCGATATGTTATTGATTTTGATCCAGAATAACAAAAATGATGTGAACAAGTACCTTTCTGTCACGTCTTGTTTTGATGTCCCTGTCATGGAAAAATAAGCACTTTTATTTAAGACAGTGCACATGTTAGAGGATAAGATAGGCTACAAACTTGTATTTATCCTACAAAGGGGAAATTACGTTGTTGCAGTGCAGGTTTTTACATACAATAACAGAAGTAAATCGTATTATAAATGTAATAAATACTACATATTGCTCACTAATACTGTATGTAAGGATATAAGATAAAATACAACAAAAAAACACTAACATCTGTATTGCACACCGCAAAAAACACCCATCACAGTAATCACATAAGTAAGTAAGTACATTTTATTTATAAAGCGCTTTTCACAGATAAAATCACAAAGCGCTGTACAAAACATTGGTGAAGTAAAACAACAATTCAATTAAAACAACAGGAGCAACATCATAAAAAGGATACAACGTGGATTAAAAATGTTAGTTAAAAGGTGCTTTAACTAAAAGCTTTACTAAAAAGAGACGTTTTCAAATGTTTCTTAAAAGTTTCAACACAGTCAAGATCACGGAGGGACTGGTGCAAATTGTTCCAGAGTCTGGGAGCTGTAGCCTGGAATGCCAGGTCTCCACGGGTTTTAAAACAAGTTTTTGGGATCTTTAGAAGACCCTGGCCTGAAGACCGTAGGCTGCGGCCTGAGGAGTAGGGGCATAGCAAATCAGTGATGTACTGAGGGGCCCCACTATGCAACGCACGGAATGTCAGGACTAAAATCTTAAACTCAATGCGGAATTTAACTGGAAGCCAATGAAGACTGGATAGAACAGGGGTGATATGGGCTGTTCTGGGGTCACCGGTCAAAAGTCTGGCAGCCGCATTTTATACCGTCTGAAGTCTCTTTAGCGTTGACCCCCACGGTATTGTGCATGGGGTGAGATGGATTGGACATTACGGATGTCAACTTGGTCAGTATTCTTCTGTCAGCCACCTCCTCAATGCTGTCTAGTGGGCAGCCTAGAACGGAGTCCATCCATCCATCCAATTTTCTACCGCTTGTCTCGGGTCGCTGGAGCCTATCTCAGCTGCATTCGAGCGGAAGGTGGGGTACACCCTGGACAAGTCGCCACCTCATCGCAGTAGAACGGAGTCAGCTCTCTTAATCAGTTAATTAAGTCTGTTCCTGTGTCTGACCGTGCTGCCCACACCCCAGCAAACGACAGCATAAAACACAGCAGAAGCCACCACAGTGTCGTAGAAGGTGCGCAAAGGACCTCAGTCTCCTCAAGATGTGTACGACTTTGACCCTTCTTGTACACAGCGTTTAAATTGGGAGTCCAGTCCAGTGTATTGTTGAGATGAGAACCCAGGTATTTAAATGGGTCCACTATTTCTATATCTGATCCCAGGATGTACACCATTGACCGTCGGAAGTTAATCACAAGCTCTTGTATTTTACTAGTGTTCAAGTACAGGTGATTACGTACACCAGTCGACAAAGCCTGAGATGACTTCTCGATATTCCTGCTCGATCCCCTTAGACACAAATCCCACCACTCCGGAGTCGTCCGAGAACTTCTGCAGATGGCAGCTGCTTGAGTCATGCCTGAAGTCTGAGGTGTAGAGCTTGAACAGATAAGGTGAGAGCACCGTCCCTTGGGGAGCCCCTGTGCTGTACTGCAGACATTGGAAGAACAGCCTCACGTACTGCGGCCTGTCAATGAGATAGTTTACAATCCATGCAGCCAGGTGACGGTTCACTCCCGCCTCTTCCAGTTTCACCCGCAGCAGTGCCGACTGGATGGTGTTGCAAGCACTGGAGAAGTCAGAGAACATGACTCTCACCGCACTTTTCTGCTGTCTCCAGGTGGGTGAGGGCCCAATGCAGCAGGTAGATGATTGCATCCTCCACCCCGATGCCTGGACAGTCAGCAAACTGGAAGAGGTCCATTGCTGACACTGTCTGCGTGCATAGGTGGCTGAGGATTATTTGCTCCATGGTCTTCATAAGGTGGGGCCACCTCATGAAGACCACTTCAGGGCAACATGTCTGAAGTGGTTCGGCTCCTTGGAGTGAGGTGTTTCAGGGAATGGAACCACACAGGAGGTTTTCCAGAGTGTAAGGCTGAGGCTCAGGTTAAAAATGTAATAGACCACAGCAGTTAACTGTTCCGCACATTCCCTGAGTAGCCTGGAACTGATGCCATCTGGGCCTGTAGCCTTCCTGACCTTGTTCCCTTCGAACTCCCTCCTCACTTGATCCAGACTGATGGAGTGTTGGGTGGGTGATGGCAGGGTGCGGTGAACTTGGCTGGTGGGTTGTGGGGGGCTGACTGTGAAGGGTTTGTTAGGTAGGTGTGGACCATGCTGAGGTGTAAACGGCTAGGGCAGTTATGGGGTGGTGTGGATGTGAAGGGTTGCAGTGGGGCTTCATATTGCTGCATGACCATTTTTAACCTTCTCTATTAATTAGTAAAATGTAATATTCAGCATTCTAATCATTATGTAATTTAGGACTTGACTAGAACATATTCCTAAACTGATGTACTAGCATTTATTTAGGTGCAAATATCACAGAATAACGTTACAAAACATCTCTGACAAAGCATGATTGTAATATAAGACATTTTTATTTTTTTAATGTCAGGGTTTCCCCTAAATTGTCAAAATACCTGTGGCGGTGGGGGCGTGGTTAGGGGAATGGTTGATATGACGTCATCACATGAGTTGCTATGATGCATATATTCTTTAAAAAGGGATGTGAATATACATTTAAAACAAATCTGTTAAATATAGTATTAACATAAATATTTTCCTTACATATTTACCCCGCCTTCCGCCCGATTGTAGCTGAGCTAGGCTCTAGTGCCCCCCGTGACCCCGAAGAGAATAAGCGGTAGAAAATGGATGGATGGATGGATGGATGGATTTTACTTACATAATATAATTTTGTTCTATTTTTAAACTGTTGCTGCTTATTGTACAATGTACTTTGTTGAGATTCTTCTTTTTTTTTTAGAGATTTCACTAATTCT